>NC_051177.1:154129042-154137461 GCF_013339695.2 Rhipicephalus sanguineus | reverse complement strand
ACTGCTAGGCAATGAAAACTTAGAAAAGCGCACGTCAGGCTTGCACAGAATAACTGGTTGTGGTGACGAATATGACCTTGTACTATAAGGCTGTGCTGTAAAATGGCGTTTCCAGCGTGCATCGGTTTCCTAAAGAATGAGCGTGCACTTTCGTCCCTCGTTTATTCTCGGCGTTCTTTGCGTGCAGCTACGGTACACGTAGTTTCGCGCTAATAAGCGTGAACATTTTGAACCAATCGAAGCCCGCTGCCAGAGTTTTCGATACTTAATGTTCTACTGGATTTTCTATTGCAACAGTTTGCAAGAGCATGTTTTGACTTGTTGATAACGCTTAGTAACATTTGATTGCACTAGATACAGAGTACAGAACGAATGGCACACATACACAGCGCTGTGTCACGCGCCCGTCTGTGTTCTTCAGTGCGCTCTCATCCCCCCCCCCTCCCCCCAAGAAAGAAAAGAAAAGAAAAAGCTTATATTTCTATCTCTTGCCGGCAACGTATTGTAGGAACTCTCTATTTTCTTCTGTTGTTTCTACTCTTTCTCTTGAAGCCGCAACCAAAGCTTTAATGCGCTAGTGTCACAGAAGATGGCGCTATATACTCAAAGACGTTTTAAGACGTTCCGCTCTGACGTGTGCTTCGAGGGCACGCCTACAGAACTGGTTTGGCGATATTAAAGAATTCCAATGTCGCGACGTTTGCGGCATGCGTCAGAGGCTCGTGAATCTGCGACACCGGTGATAGTGGCAATGTCGAACGCTTTAGGAACGACGTGTATGTGATTCGGTATTTAATAACGGTACGCGCAGGCGATGAAACGTGACGGACAGTGATTGGCCGTGCCGCGAATTCTGGGCCTATATAAGCGGAAGGTAAAGACGTCACTTAACGCCCTCACACCACGCCCAGCGAAATGTATTTGCCGACTGCGCACGCGTGCCTTCACCGTTTATTTGTCGTGTAACGCTTCCGGGCATTCTCGTATCGAAGCGGCTCGGCTTATTCGAAAAGATTCGAGTTACGCTACCGACTACATGCAGCGATCGACGCCTTATTCTACAGCGTATTTGGGAGTCGAATGAGCAAGCTGCTGACAGCGCCTTCGGTGCCCGCAGCGGTGTTCTAGTGGTTATGGTGCTTGACTGCAGACCCGAAGGTGGCAGGGTCGAATCCCGGCTTAGGCGGCTGCATTTCTGTTCAGTTCTGTTTCAACTGGCTTGCTGCAGAAAAATTGAAGTTTATATAACCTCGGCTGCTGTATTTCTGTAAGTATTGCAGCGAAGAAAAGAAAAAGTGGTTGTTACCCAAAAATGAACAAAGAAAGAAAACATATCGCAAACTGAAACGGGTTAAAAAAATTACATTGCAATGTACAGTTCGCTTGCAGGAATTCACATTGAAAAAAAGCGTTCGCACGCACACATTTCTAGTTCTGCCCACAGTATACAGAAGGCAAACAGATCTTTCCGTCTATGTCAACACATAGCTATTCATCACAAGCGCTTATCTAGTCCAGTCTTTAGGGAAGATGTTCGCCTGCTGAAGATGCTTTTCAAAGGACACGGTGCAAGTAATTTCTGTAGTGTTAGGGGGCGTCTTTCCAAACTGGCTAGTTTCTTTTGTAAGCTTTTTCTTTCATTTGCGTACTTTACGCATTCCAAAAGAATATGCCCAACATTCTCATCTTCGTGACCACAGTATAGCATTCCGGTGAGCTGGATCGGTGTATCTTGTGCAGGAAGCTGTTTGTATGCGGTACTTCCAGCCGAAGTCGGTGAAGTAACGTCTCTGTGTGTCGTGGGAGGTCTGCAAAATACCGGAGGTCCGTGTGCTTAGATTTAGGCGTACGCTTATACACTCTATGCGGTCGAAATTTCCGGAGCCCTCTACTACGGCGTCTCTCATAATCGTATCGGGGTTTTCGGACGTAAAACCCCAAGAATTGTTATTATAGACACTGCCTTCGGTCTCCAAGCACATCTGCGCCTGGATCTCAGCTACAACCCTGTGCTACTCGAGCGAATGCTAGGAACGGCTGCGGACACTCTTTGCCCTTGATTTCATGCTGCGCGTCTAGTTCACACAGTACTGCGAATTTTTTTCCGACTTCTGCGATAGAGTAAAACATTTATAGACTGCATTGTTTCAAAATCACTATAGTCAAGCAGCTAGATATAAGCGCATGTGCTGCGCGCGAGTCCAATGTGCGATTCATATCTAAAAGCACGTTTGCGCTTATAAGATAAATTACATGCTAACGCATAAACATACATCGTAAGTACGTCTCTCTATGATACGTGATCGAGAACGCTATGAGGTGGACTGGTTTACTTAGGAAGCCTCGAAGTCTTGGCCGGAAGATTCACGGAAGTTCACGGAATTCACGGAAGATTCACGGTTTACCGACGAGCCTCCGCAGCTTCGCCCACTCATCATCATTCACTCCGTGGATATGCTGCGATTTTTTATTGGAGAAACAAGGGAGGTATGCAGGGATTCCCCCTTACATGGACGCCACCAAGGAGGACGGCACCTACAAATAGTAGGTGGGGCAAGCCAGCGCACGCTGCAACGCTCGTTTCATTTAAGGCGAAAGCTTAAGTGGCCGTGTTGGCGCCCCCGTGCACGAGACTTCCGCGAGACATTGCGAGAACATAAGGGCTCGAAAAGGCCTCGTAAGGTGCGGTAAGGTCTCGCAAAACGTACAAAAACCCACGCGGCGCTTCAGTGCGCCATCACGTTAAGTCATGACGTCACAGATTGATCAAATATATGACGTCATCGTGACGTCACGCGATGACACAACAACTCTACGTCCCATGATGACATCATCCACTGGCAAGTATGGGTCAAGTATGGGTCGTGGCAAGTATGGGTCGGCCGCTCATGGCGAGAACGTCAGAGGAGCAGCGTGCTTTCTGCCTCGTCGCATTTCTGGATCTCTGCGGCGGAAATGCCCAGCTGATTTGTTCTCGGGGAGCGATGTGTCTTGCTTCGTTTCCTGCAAGTAGTTCGCGGCATGTCAAGTCAAGTCAAGTCAAGTCAAGTCAAGTTTATTAAATAGTTCAGTTGAGTTACATGGTTAGCGTTTTACAGCAGGGGGTCCAAAAGTTTCAGAGAAACTGACAGGGGGACCTCCTATGGCTACATGGATGGGGTATATTACAAAAAATACAGCAATAGCATACGGACATGCGAGTAATAATGAATAAGCTTGATTAACAATAAAAATACGATCAATACATAACATAATGGTAATACTCACTATTGAAAAATAACATGAAAATAATCAAAAGCAAGTGGTGAAACAGGAAAGACAAAAAACAATATTAATGAACAACTCTACGTGTCAGATGCAACACGTTTCATTATCAGAGTTATCAGTTATACAAAGGCAAATTGAAGTAGTAAAATAGCAGTCAAATGTTGAGAGCTATTAACAGATAATTACACAATTCGGATGAGTTGATTAATTCTTGAACGAAATATTTCTTGCTGCGCGAGGTGAAAATATGAATGTTATGCGATGATTTCAATTCGGAAGGCAATGAATTCCAAATGGTTATGCTAGTAAATAAGGTTGAGAACTTGCCGTAATTTGTCCTTACGGCTGGCAAAAGAAGATTATTGCACTGGGAAAACCGGGTGATGTTGCTATTAGTTAAGTGACGATGATCAATACATGCGATAAAAATGTCATGCGTGATGAGTCTAAAGGCGACTATGGACATTCTATGGCAAAATAATTGTCTCAATGGGAGTATGTTAAGCTGAGGAAACAACGAGCTACAGGAGAAGTAAAATGGGCTGAAAGTCATTAGTCTAACTGCTTGATTCTGAAGTCGCTGCAAACGTTCGATGTGCGTGAAATATGTGTTGGCCCAAGATGATACGCAATACGAAATATGGCTATGAATATAAGCAAAATACAAAGTACGTATGATGTGAGGCGGAAAATAAGTTCGTGTCTTGATGATAACGTGAATACCAAATGCAATCTTTTTAACGAGTGATGCGGCATGTTTATGAAATTTTAGTTCGCTATCTAAGATGACGCCAAGAAACCGCGCTTCACTGGAAATGTTTATGACGGTATTACCAATGTGAAGGGAAGGTTGTATGTCAAGTGAAATGCGCGGGGAATGGAACAACATAAACACGGTTTTAGTAGCATTGATCTGAAGATAATTGGCCTGGCACCATAAAGTTATGTTATGTAAATCTGTGTTGAGGTCAGACTGGAGTGTAGAAACTGATTTAGATGATTGAAAGATGGTTGTGTCGTCAGCGTAAAGTATGCACTTAGTCCTTGTAAGAATGGTAGGTAGGTCATTAATAAACATCAAAAATAAAAGTGGGCCTAAAATTGATCCCTGTGGAACACCAACGTTAATTAACTTGGGCGATGAAAGTTGGCCATTAACATGTACCATTTGAGACCGGTTACTGAGGTAGCTCTTAATAAAATTTAGTGGCGGACCAGACATACCAAATGATTCGAGGTTAGCAAGTAGTAGGTGATGGTTTATAGTGTCAAAAGCCTTCGTCAAATCGATAAACACAGATCCCACAAGTAACCCTCTATCAATAGCTTGTTTAATTTCCTCCGTTAAGGTAATTGGTGCCAGCTCAGCTGAATATCCTTGACGAAATCCGAATTGTTGTGGAGATAAAAGATTAATTTTTTTCAGATAACGCATTAATCTAATGTGGAATAACTTTTCAATTACCTTACCGAAGAAAGGCAGGATACAGATTGGTCTATAATTCTGTACAAAAGTCTTATCACCCTGCTTAAAAACTGGAACTATTTTACCAGCCTTAAGGCAGCTCGGAAACACACCCGCTGAAAACAGCTTGTTAATAATTACTGCCAAAGGTGGTGATATCATGTTTGAAACTAGTTCTACTTTAAAAGGATCAATATGATCTAAACCAGCACTTGTGGTCTTTAGTGATGTGATGACCTGAAGGACTTCATCTGCAGACGTCGGGTGAAGATAAAAAGAATGAGTACACCGTGGTATATCGCGTAAATGACCTGGTGATTGCTGCGTATCCGTAGATGCGCAGAAATGCTCACTGAACGTGGCGGCCACTCTTACAGGGTCGGTATACATTTCGTCGCCTTGCTTTATTTTTATTGTGGGCTCTGAGCAGTTCTTCATGTTCAAAAATTCTTTAATGATTTGCCAGCAGCGTCTCGTGTTACCTGTATTTTTTACAATGAGATCCCGGTAGTAATTGCGCTTAGCACGCCTCAGTAAGGAAGATAATGTTGCTGAGTATTTGTGAAAGCGGGATTTTAATGCGAGGTTATAAGGCTGCGACTTTAGTTTCTTATGAAGGTTATTCTTTTTATTAATGGACTTCAACAACGAGTTGCTTATCCATGGATTTCTAGGGGAACGATACCACTTCGTGACAGTAGTGGAAGTGGTGCATGCTTCTATTCCTGAAGCTATTACTTCTGAGAAAGACTCAAAAGCCTTTTCTGCGCAGTCTAGATTAGTCACCGATGTCCAGTCTACTGCGCTAATTATTTGCACGAACTTGTCCGCAACGAATCGGCGTTTCGTAAAGATGTTACTGGCCTTGGTGTTTTCGGAGCCCAGAATGAAAAATACGGGATTATGATCTGTAATGCTATGATCTATCACACCTGCAACGTGTTCAGTGGAGATGTTGGAGATGATATGATCTATTAGCGTATGCGAACCTAGTAAATCGTTTCTAGTTGGTGCTGAAATATGCGACGTAAAGCCAAAGCAGTATAAACAGTTCATATATTCTAAGCACGATGCACTATCAGGATCAATAATATTTATATTAAAATCACCACATAAGACAACGTTTTTATTTTCCCTCACTAGGTTATTAAGAATGATGCTTAACTGATTACAAAATCGGAATACGATGATGAAGGTAACCGATAAATGGAAGCTATAATAGTACTACGGCTATTCAATGGTATAACACTATGGTTGAATTCAAGCCAAACGGATTCACATAAAATATTGTTGAACGTTATGTCACTACGGCGTGTGTAGGTTAAGGATGAGTTGACAAGTATGGCACTACCGCCCCCACGACAGAGCTCCCGATTACAGTATTCAGAATAATAACCTGGCAATCCGTACAAGTTACCCTCATTACCAGACAACCAAGTTTCAGATAAACATATGACAGAGAATGAATGTTTAAGCAAGAAAATCAACGCAACAAGATCATCCTGGTGCTTTCTAAGACTGCGAATGTTTAAGTGAAGTAGTGATAGGGCTGGTGACTTCTCGCGTAGCAATTCTGATGTTTGCTGGCACGAGAACGCAGCCATGTTGATCTAAAGTCGGTTTAAAATGGTTACTGATAGGATATCTAAGAGAATACTCAGAGATCTTCTGCGCATGCAATTCGAAACACGCGACTGTCATCCGCCTTTCTGGCTTTGATTGTACAATTGTCAGTCCAGAGATGCTTCCACTGGTTGGCTTTCTTAAGCGCAAGTGCCTGTGCAAAAAGGCGCTTTCGCTCTGGCGTGAGGTGGTCATTTACATACACAGGTTTAGGGCCTGTGCTCTGAGAAAACCCTATATCTGTGGCAGACAGCCGTGCCTTTCTTGCCTTCTTAGCGAATTCAGCCTTCTTGTTTCTCGAACAAAATCGCGCAATAATGTTGCTTCCATTCTTTGCGGGCACCCGATGCGCGGTGTCTATGTCTGTATCGGCAATTGGACAACCAATCTTCTCACCGATAACCTGGACGACTGCCAGGCAGTCTTCGCCCTTTGTCTCAGGGATTCCTTTCAGTTCAACATTATTAAGTCGCGAGTATTGTTCGAGATCACACATTTGTTTACTGAGCTTCTTATTCTCATCCATCAGGACCTTGTTTTCTTTAGTTAGTGCCTCATTGTCATTCTTTACACGTTCATAGAGGTCATTGAACATCACAAGGCTTGTTTTCATCTCTGCGACCTCCTGCCGAAGAGCCTGTATTCCTTTGCTAGTTCCGCGCAAGTCGGCATTCTCAAGATAAGTAATGAAGATAAGTAAACTCAAAATACGGAATACAAGACACAAAATAAAAAAAGAAAATAAACTATATTAAACTATCTTAAAGGCACCAGTGGAAGCGAGAAAAAACGCAAAACCGAAAGGAGTGCACCGAGAAGCAACGAACCTGGACGAAGCGAACACAAGGGTCAATGCTTGTACACAGCCGCAACCACTGCTGCCAAAATGACGAGCAATGGCGAACGATGGTCTATTTGTAGGGCTCCTTGTCCGGTAGATGGCGAACGTAGCGGCTGAAGTTCAGTGACGTAGTTGCACGTGCCGAGGATACAGCAGCAGCAGCTAAGCAGTGCTGTCCAGTGAGCCGTGCAGATAAGATTCACCACCTGGACGGAGCGAACACAAGGGTCAATGCTTGTACACAGCCGCAACCACTGCTGCCAAAATGACGAGCAATGGCGAACGATGGTCTATTTGTAGGGCTCCTTGTCCGGTAGATGGCGAACGTAGCGGCTGAAGTTCAGTGACGTAGTTGCACGTGCCGAGGATACAGCAGCAGCAGCTAAGCAGTGCTGTCCAGTGAGCCGTGCAGATAAGATTCACCACCTGGACGGAGCGAACACAAGGGTCAATGCTTGTACACAGCCGCAACCACTGCTGCCAAAATGACGAGCAATGGCGAACGATGGTCTATTTGTAGGGCTCCTTGTCCGGTAGATGGCGAACGTAGCGGCTGAAGTTCAGTGACGTAGTTGCACGTGCCGAGGATACAGCAGCAGCAGCTAAGCAGTGCTGTCCAGTGAGCCGTGCAGATAAGATTCACCACCTGGACGGAGCGAACACAAGGGTCAATGCTTGTACACAGCCGCAACCACTGCTGCCAAAATGACGAGCAATGGCGAACGATGGTCTATTTGTAGGGCTCCTTGTCCGGTAGATGGCGAACGTAGCGGCTGAAGTTCAGTGACGTAGTTGCACGTGCCGAGGATACAGCAGCAGCAGCTAAGCAGTGCTGTCCAGTGAGCCGTGCAGATAAGATTCACCACCTGGACGGAGCGAACACAAGGGTCAATGCTTGTACACAGCCGCAACCACTGCTGCCAAAATGACGAGCAATGGCGAACGATGGTCTATTTGTAGGGCTCCTTGTCCGGTAGATGGCGAACGTAGCGGCTGAAGTTCAGTGACGTAGTTGCACGTGCCGAGGATACAGCAGCAGCAGCTAAGCAGTGCTGTCCAGTGAGCCGTGCAGATAAGATTCACCACCTGGACGGAGCGAACACAAGGGTCAATGCTTGTACACAGCCGCAACCACTGCTGCCAAAATGACGAGCAATGGCGAACGATGGTCTATTTGTAGGGCTCCTTGTCCGGTAGATGGCGAACGTAGCGGCTGAAGTTCA
>NC_051177.1:154096542-154124042 GCF_013339695.2 Rhipicephalus sanguineus | reverse complement strand
ATCGCGGCGGCTTGCAACAAGACGATAAATATAAGGTAGGTCACTAGAGCACATTGGGATCCCATCTTTCAAGCTTTCCGTCAACTTAATCTACCGGACCAAGGAGATGGCCAGTGTCCACGGTTTTCTGGACTAAGGAGACTGAATTGACAGTCTGGATAGTTACGCTTGATTCATCTTGAACTGCCTTGTACATCTCAAAATTCAACTTGCACTGCAAAGGAGCGCGGACGCACAACGCTGTCTGTTTTCTCTCTCTCTCTCTCTTTCTCTGCACAAGGATGAATTCACAGAGTTGTATACACGCGCAAACAGCTCAAAATCGTTATACTGCCACTGAAAATATAAACGCGATAGCGTTAAAGAGCTCGTATCGCAGAAATTCCGCCGTCGGCGTCGGCGCCGGCACCGTTGGTTGAGAGCGAAAAATCATGATCTTGTCCGTGACCGAAAAAGCGAAAAAGCTGCAAATAAAATAAATAATAAATATGTTGGGTCCGAGTGAGAATCGAACCCAGACCGTCTGCGTGGCAAGCAAGTGTTCTGCCACACAGCCACGCCTCTGCTTAGAGCTGCACTGAAAGTAACTTTGACGCTTCCCAAAAATACGCGTCCTGTATACAGGTGTCACAATACGAGATGTAATATCGCAGTAATATTGCGTGGTACAAGCGTACATTGCCATCGGGCGTCACACCATGTCAATATCATAACGACTTGGTGGTTTAAAGACAGCCACCCATTACAAAAGTCACACACATTACTACGCGTATTCCCTTAAGACCACGTAGTGGGTGCATCGCAGCTTCGAAAAAGGTTCTCGCGCATAATTGCTCCTGGTTTAAAGCATGCTACCCATTATATAAGGCACACACCTTATTGCGCGCATTCTGTTAAACACTCGTAGAGTTCGAAGTGCGCACTAGGGGCAGGATATTGCTATCGCGTTCAACTCTTAAAGGCGAAGCTTAAGCGTCCCCCAATTTTTTATGATACTCATATGAATCCATCTCGCCAACTGCTATAAGTAGCCGCTGCCAATGTTCGACGGGCAGCCTTATTGAATTAAGTTCAGAATGAGACACTGTCCGGTTATCCCAAAAAGCTTTTGTTCTGCATAGTAATGTGCTGTTTAGTGTGCACACGTCATTTTAACTCCTCAAGAGTTCACAGATTTGTGACGTTGCGTAACAAACAGGTGATTTTATGACACACCAAATATTTTTGACAAATGCCGAAGAACCAATGGCCAAAACTATGCCGAATTGAAAATAGTCTATTCTCTTAATTTTTTACGTAGTCGTGTATAAGTCGTCATTAAAGGGACACTAAAGAGCAAAACGATTTTTCTCGCATTAGTAAAGTAGTCTTCCACGATACCAAAAACACCACGCTGGCTGCGAGAAGACGCTTAATAAGCGAGAAAACGCGCAAAAAGAAAATACAGGTGGCGACGCCACCTTGGAGTTCCCGCACCATTTGCCGTGACGTCACATATTTTTGACATAACGAGTTTGTGGAAATTTCGTCTAGCCAATGGCGCTAAAATACGTTAAATGCTCTTTGAAATCTTTTACGTCATGAATTACAAAGTTCGGCGCGAAATTTAAGAATGAAACTTTGAACTTGGTTTTCTTCTCTAATAATAAACCTATAGTGGTGAAATAAACTACACAAGAGTTCTACGAGCACACTTTATCAATCTAAACCAATTCATTGTTTCTCTTTAGTGTCCCTTTAAGCGATGGATTGTCGTTCGGCGCCGTCGAGGCACCATGGCTCGCCGACGGAGCCGGCCTGGCGCGGCGCCTCCACCTCCTCTCTCAGCCTCCTCGGTCTGTTGGAATGCGTCGCGTTAGTTGCGCGGGTTGAGTCAGTTGCCTGTCTTGTAGTTTTGTGTTCGAGCGAGCATGCGCATCTTCGGTGGCAGTGACGCCAGGCTCCGCGCTCGAAGTGACGCTTGGAGGGCGGAATATTCATGGAGCTGCGGACACGGACAACGTGCACCTGTTAACGGTGAGTGTACTGCTTTCGTAGGTACTAATTATGCAGCTTTAGCTGGGCGTCTGCAGCAGCTCTGCGGAAGTAGGCTGCCAGCCATTTCCAACAGGAGCCTGCGCCCGCATGGCTGTTGCGGACGCCCAACTAAAGCTGTTACTTAACGAATTGACACCCTTATGCGCGTTGCTGTACAAGCTCCCATAAAATGAGCGATGCAAAACATTATCAAGGGTCATTGTTCGCTGATCCCACATAGTGTTTGCACTGCTGAAGACGCAAGATGTCGTTTTGAGATGCGTTTTAGTCTGCTTCGTGATAACATTTCCATCGGCATTGAGTGTGCAGCATGCTTCACCGCGTGGGAACGTGAAAAAAAGTCTGTGCACAGTACACTTAGACGCGCTATATATAATGGTTTTTGTTGGCTTAAAGACGGTAGTTTAGGATGCAGATATAGTACGATGTTTCCAGCGCGTACGCGGTAGTTCTTGGTGTGGCATTCACAAGACGCTATGCGCACATGATCGGCTACAGTGACACAGGTCCCGATTGTGGTCATTGTCAGTTACCAGAAATACTTGAATGAACATATATTTTGCGCCTGCCCAGCGTACGCACGAGAACGTCAGAAATTGATCTCCTTGATTGGGCAATATCATAGTAGACCATTGACCGATGAGGTTGTGTTAGGTCCTTGGCAGCACAAGTGTGGTTATAGAAGCAGTCGTAGCCTTCTTACAAGCTACTGGACTGGATGCACGTCTTTAGATTTTCCCCAGCGTAGCGGGACTATAGTCTCGTCTCCCTACCTTACCATCGTCAGTCCCCCCTCTTTCGCCCCTAGTCCTTACCCAGTGTGAGTAGCAGGCCAGAGCAAACTGTAGCTCAGGCCGACCTCTCTGCCTTTCTGTAAATAAATCCTCTCTCTCTCTCTCTTAAGTTTGGCACGCCTCGCCGGTAAGAAAAGCTCGAGACTTTCGACGGCGCGCGTTGTTGCGGCCGTGCACTCTTTTCCCTCGTTTCTGTTTGCTGTTTTCGCGGTTTGCCTACGTCTGCGATGACGTTTGACGTTGTAATAGAATCGAGTAATATAATAATAATATCTGGGGTTTAACGTCCCAAAACCACGATATGATTATGAGAGACGCCGTAGTGGAGGGCTCCGGAAATTTCGACCACCTGGGGTTCTTTAACGTGCACCTAAATCTAAGTACACGGGCCTCAGACATTTCCGCCTCCATCGAAAATGCAGCCGCCGCGGCCGGGATTCGATCCCGCGACCTTCGGGTCAGCAGTCGAGCGCCATAACCACTAGACCACCGTGGCGGGGCAATAGAATCGAGTGAGTGTACGTGACTGTGGGAGCTATGTGCGGTAATTCCAGCATATGTCATGTCTGATCTCGATGTAGACTGCGTCCGCGCACGCTGGGTGTCGTTCGGGCGTTCGTACTCGCATGTGTATATCTGAGTATTTAAGGATGGGTTACGTTTGTAAAACAGGTGGTCAGTAACCGCTCACAGCGTGCCCCTGACTGCCGGAGGATGTGTTTGGGTGTTGGAATATGTCGGCGCAAAGC
This sequence comes from Rhipicephalus sanguineus, assembly GCF_013339695.2. NCBI lineage: Eukaryota > Metazoa > Arthropoda > Arachnida > Ixodida > Ixodidae > Rhipicephalus > Rhipicephalus sanguineus. The sequence goes on along the minus strand of NC_051177.1, from coordinate 154,120,462 downwards.
CGGGCTTATTCTGAAAGCAAATTTTGAAGTGATGTCTAAGAAAATAACTGTTTTCATTCGTGCATAGCCTGTGCCTACTGCGAAACGAGGTTCCCGCTGCCTTTTACGTGAAAATTTGTTTTCGTTGCGAAATTATTTAAAACGAAACACACGTGTCAGATATGTGTACAGTAACGGTGTGTTGAACAAAGGGTGGTTTTAAATACAAATAATCAGTGTGTGTGTGTGTGTGTGTGTGTGTGTGTGTGTGTGTGTGTGTGTGTGTGTGTGTGTGTGTGTGTGTGTGTGTGTGTGTGTGTGTGTGTGTGTGTGTGTGTGTGTGTGTGTGTGTGTGTGTGTGTGTGTGTGTGTGTGTGTGTGTTGGTTATTCCAGTTGACAGCCACACTCTTCACTCCAGTTGACAGCCACACTCGGGGAAACGAAGGTGCCGCTATGGTCTGGCGCCTCACCACTCGTGATGGGAATATCAACAGCGGCGTTCGCGCTGTCAGGGAGGCAGTCGGTCCTACATTTCTTTTGGTTGGACAACACGACGTAGCAAAAGAGGTGAGTGGCATCTACGCAAAGGCGCCTAAACCAATTTCGTTTGTTATTTAAAAGAGGCTCACATCATCTTGTGCAGTAAGTTTGTCGCCAAGTGAGTGTTACAAAAGCTACTATTTGCAAGTTCTGTTTTACACGATAACGGCAAAAAAATTGGTTCCATACGACGCTTGTTTGCATTTGTTGTTTTGTTGCGAGCCTTCATTATCTCTGTGTAAATCACTTATTGTGTGATTTTGCAAACTCCTACTGCAATTCCGTTTTCTCATCGTAATATCACGTTCTGCTTTTCAGATACAATTTTTCATGGCTGCTCACGCTGAACAGGAGCAACAGCATAGCAAGTCATAAAACTGATGTCTCCAGCCGTCACCACTTTTTGATTTATTAATAATCATAAGGAATAAATATGGAAATATGACGCCGATTTCTGCCGTTTATTTTGCACCATATGACACGATGCACGTCACTGTCACACATTTTAGTAGGCTATACTCATACAAGCATGTGAATAAGAAATACCTCAACGGCTTAATTGGAAATCATAGACCATCTTTTCGCGCTTTCTAGATTACTCTGCTGGAAAAGGTGTGTTGTTTTGACGAGTTTCATTAAAATAATGCTAAAATTGAACTATTCTTCTTTGCAGCCGCTGGGCACAACGGGAAGTATTATTGGACTTGCTTAATATGAATAGTTCACTATTTCCAACAGCAGTCGTGCAAAAGTAGAGCAAGGGTCAAATGAGTAGCTTGAAATAGCTGTGGAGTCGCTTGACGCTTCGGTGTGGGTCATTTGACCCCCGTAGGAGTGTTACCGGCAAGAGTCGTCCCGGCAGGAGTCGTCCGACTGTTTCATAAGTGGTAATGCGATCCTTCGGATAAGAGTCCTTCCACTCTTCCTAGAGGGTCAGGGTACTCTCCTAGAGCGCGCCGACTCTTACCCACCAAGAGAGTCACGGTGACTCTTTAAAGAGAGTCGCATACGTAGCAAGTCAGAACTATCCGAAAAGAGTCACCTATGCTCTCTTTTTCTTAGAGTGTACGCCTGCCAGGTCGCGCAGTGTAAAAGTAACGCACAGTGTAAATGCTCTATTGAGCCCGTCCCAACCTGTGACGCGCCATTGTACAGCGAAAGCTGCTATGAGGTCACAAGGACCGTTTTTGGCACCGTAGTTGTCCTCCTCCTCCGCCGCCGGTGTGCGTAACCGCCATCGCGCGAACTATGAAAAAATATCCAGGATGGAACGGGGTTCGAACATGGGTGCCCAGTATTCTACCTTAGAGCCATGCCGGTGCTTGAAACTGCTTTGCAAAAATGTGGTTAATGTTAATGTGGTTCCCTCCCTCGTGTCGGGAGGGAACCACATTAACATGTTTAATACAGCGTGGTAGAAGATTAATATAACAACCAGCCGTCACACAATGCGAATTGCGCAACGAGTGGGTTGCTGAATGCTTCCAACTCATTACAAAGGGCTCTGCCATAATTCTTCATCGTCATCAGGCACAGCATCAACAAAGTGCACATAAAGCCTGACAGGTGTTTAGCAGGTACCACAGTTCTCTGTAGAATGAAGAAAAATTGCATAGTGGCTACTTCCCTACTTCAAAAAAATTATGATGATTTATAGCGTAGTGGGTTCCTCGCAAGTGCACTTCTATTGGTTGCCAAGGAAGCCCATAAGGCTCCCATGATCCATTTCCTCAGGGTCTCAATAAAGTTAATTCCCTGTTTCTATCTCTTTCTCACGTTAGCGTACGTTATAAAGCGTGGTGGGAGAGTGAAATAACGACCAGGCGTCACATAATGAGAATTAAGTAACTAGTGGGTCCTTTAAAACTTCCAACTCATTACAAAAGGTTCAGTCATAATTATTCATCGTCATCACCTGTCGCATCAAGAAACTGCTCATAATGCCTTACAGATGTTTAGCGGGTACCTCGCTTCTCCGCAAAATGACGAATTATGATATATGGCATAGTGGGTACCTTGTAAGTGCACTTGTATTAGTAGCCCCAAAAGAGTTTACAACGGGCTCTATAAATTCCGCTCTTCCAGCTTTCGCTGTGACTGTGCCGCGCTTTCCGCGCAGGCCTGGCGTTCTTTTTTTTTCCTCTGTGACAGTCTTCTTTCTCTAGGGCACACGTGTTGAAGTGGAACAGTGAAACGAAACCTTGAAACAGCGTTGCATCTCACCTATTTTCTTGCTGTTTCTTTAGAGCTACCTTTGTGCAAAGCAAGCAGGTTTAAAAAAAAAGATTAAGGCAGCTATGCACTACAGTAGTGCGAAGACTAAGGAAGCGGCGAAGCTGGTGGAGTTGTCCTCCTGTTTTTCCCTCCTCCTCACCCTCACTTCCCTTTCTCACCCCCTTGCTATACTATACTATACAAGACAGCTCCACTAACGTGAAACCTGGGGAGGTGCGAGGCACCGGTGTTTCCCATAGGGACACGTCAATAGCAACGAAAGGACAGCGTCCTCTCATTACTACAGACAGCGTCGCAGACAGAGTCCATCGCAGAAACAGAGCTTTTCCTGAGACAACGCGCCGTCTTATTTGCCACTTGCTTTAACGTGACGGGAGACGACAGGAGACACCGTGACAGGCTACGACGACAGGAGACGCCGCATAAGGTGCACAAGGTAAGGCGCATAAGGTGCTTCGCACCTAGAGATGCTTGGTGCAAAGTAGGATGGATGGATGATGGATGGATGGATGGATGGATGGATGGATGGATGGATGGATGGATGGATGGATGTATGGTGGAGGATGGATGGATGGATGGAGGATGGATGGATGGATGTATGGATGTATGGATGTATGGATGGATGGATGATGGATGGATGGATGGATGGATGGATGGATGGATGGATGGATGTATGGATGGATGGATGGATGGATGGATGGATGGATGTATGGATGTATGGATGGATGTATGGATGGATGGATGGATGTATGGATGGATGGATGGATGGATGGATGGATGGATGTATGGATGGATGTATGGATGGATGGATGGATGGATGGATGGATGGATGTATGCATGGATGGATGGATGGATGGATGTATGGATGGATGTATGGATGTATGGATGTATGCATGGATGGATGGATGGATGGATGTATGGATGGATGGATGGATGGATGGATGGATGGATGTATGGATGGATGGATGGATGGATGGATGGATGTATGGATGGATGGATGGATGGATGGATGGATGGATGGATGGATGGATGGATGGATGGATGGACGGATGGATGGATGGATGGATGGATGGATGGATGGATGGATGGATGGATGGATGAATGGATGGATGGATGGATGTATGGATGGATGGATGGATGTATGGATGTATGGATGGATGGATGGATGGATGGATGGATGGATGGATGGATGGATGGATGGATGGACGGATGTATGGATGGATGTATGGATGGATGGATGGATGGATGGATGGATGGATGGATGGATGGATGGATGGATGTATGGATGGATGGATGGATGTATGGATGGATGGATGGATGGATGGATGGATGGATGGATGGATGGATGGATGGATGGATGGGAAGACTTTATTGAGAGTTCTGCGAAACGCAAGTATCGCGCAGAGGGACGCTCCCACTTACTTTTTTTAATTGCACAGTTATGTTGATTTTCGTAAACTTATTTGTGTCGATATGGCTAGCTTCTCGGAATTACTAAGGCGAAAGCCTTATATGCCTCATCAAAAGTAAGAATTGATCGTCGGCGGCGTTGGCGTACGGCGGTGTCCGCGTCATCATTACTGATGCAAAAAAAAGCACCACGTGATGATGTCACTATATAGCGTCATCATGGCGTCACAGATCGCCAGAATTAGTGACGGCATCGAGACGTCACTATGACGTGACATAGTGACGTCACGACTTGTGATATGACATGATTTCACATGATGACGTCACCTCATGACATCATTGCTCGGTCAAAGATGGGCCGATCACGGAGGCAGTGCAAAAGCAGGTGAGGTGCAGACAGCTTTCGGAGGTGTGCGGGGGAGGGTCAGGGTGGGGGAGGATCAATACATTGACTGAGAAGAAAAAAGAAGAAGGTTTTCGCATTCGAGTCGTCTTAGGCGAATGCATAAAATACCCTGTGAGTTTTTTACAGCGAAAGCTGTTATGAGATTTCAACGGCCGTTTTTGGCGCCTTAGTTGTCCGCCGCCGCCGATGTCCGTAACCGCTATCGGACGAAATAAGAAAAAAAAGGAAATAGGAAAAAAATTCCAGGATAGAATGAGGTTCGAACCTGGGTCCTCTGTGTGGGAGCCCAGTGTTGTACTTCGGATCCATGCCGGTTTTTTTTTTTTTTTGTCTTTATTGCAGGGCTTCAGTTTTCAACCGTGAGAAGAGAGTACATCCTATCTACAATTGTTTCATGTGCAACAGCAATTCCATGCGAGGTACCCAATCGGGTACATCCTTTTGCATTTTTTGCAATTCAAGAAACGAAGTCAGCGTCTCAGAAAAGCAATCTATGGCTCGCCGAGCATCAACATCAGCGTTACGTACAGCCATTCGGGACCTCCAAATGCTGTAAAGCGCCAATAACATTGCGATATCATAAGGAAATCCATCATCATTTTCAATCATCAAATACCTTATGCCCTGTGCGTCCAATGGGAAATCTTTCTTTAGTGTCCTTTGCAGGACGTCCCAGAAGAACACCCCGTCCCAGCATTCCAGAAAGACATGCTCAATGGTTTCTGGTTTGCGACATAAAAAGCACTGGTCACCCCACGGAACGAACAACCCCTTTTCAGACAACCACGTCTTAACTGGCAAGACACCAGCATGAAGCTTAAAGAAGAAAGTTTTAACCCCCGGACGCACAGGCATGCCTTTTACGCGTTTTAGCACTTTGCTCCATTTTCCACCACAGTACTGAGAGCGGTACAAGGGAATGGGGAGAACAACATCACATAAGTCTTTATATAACTTTTTACGGGAAACAGTGCCTAAATATTCAATAGAAAATCGTGCCTTGAGGAAGCGAAATGACTCGATAATCTCTTTAAAGTAACCTTGTGTTCGACCTTTCAACCTAACAGAAGACACTACAAACTCAGGCAAAGCATTGGCCAACCGCACTTGGCAGACCATGCGCAAAAACGGGCCTTGAACGTCACGAAGGTACAAGAAGCGATTTACGAGCTGTCGCAGAAACAAATGCGACAAACCCAAACCACCGTCACGCACGCGTCGAAAAAGATTCGTCCTAGTAGTCTTCTCCCAGGTGGAACCCCAGATAAAGACGGCAAAAATACGATGAAGTTTTTGAAGGTTGACTCGAGAGCAATGAAGTACTTGCAACACGTACCACAATTTTGTAATAAAGAACACGTTACAAATGGTAGCGCGTGCAAAAATGGATAAATCCCTGGCCTTCCATTTTTCTGCTTTTTCTCGGATTTGAGATGTCTGCCCGTGCCAATAAGGTTCACTGTCGCTGTAATTTTCGAGAGGAATGCCTAAATACTTAACCGGTGTTGTGAGCCACTGGACGTTCATGAAATAATTTGGCGTGAGCTCCCAATCTCCATGCCAGAAACCAAGACATTTTCCCCAATTCACTGCGCTTCCACTAACCTCACAAAAGCGTTTTACGATGTTAACTGCATCTGCAATACTTTCGAGGTTTGTACAAAAAATCGCTATGTCATCAGCATACGCCAGTAGGCGCACTTCACATGCATGAAGCCTGAATCCTTGAATTTCGTTACTGTTCAATATACTCAGACAAAAGCTTTCAATGAATATGCAGAAAAGGAGAGGAGAGAGCGGGCACCCTTGGCGTACAGAGCGCTGCAATTCTATAGACTTTCCTACCTCTTTGTTAACTATCAGGCGAGTAGTACATCGTGTATATGCCATCTTAACGGCTTCTGTTATCACTTTACCAACGTTCACGTGCTCTAAGACTGCTATGAGCAAGTCATGCCGGAACGCGATCGAAGGCTTTCTCCAAATTGCGCAACGAGTGGGTTGTTGAATGCTACCAACCCATTACAAACGCCTCTGCGATAATTCTTCATCGTCGTCAGCCACAGCATCAACAAAGTGCACATAATGCCTTACAGGTGTTTAGCGAGTACCACGGTTCTCCGCAGAATGACGAAAAATTGCATAATGGCTGCTTCCCTATTTCACAAAAATTATGATGATTTATAGCGTAGTGGGTTCCTCACAAGTGCACTTCTACTGGTTGCCAAGGAAGCCCATAAGGCTCTCATGATCCATTTCCTCAGGCTCTCAATAAAGTTAACTCTCTCTCTCTCTCTCTCTCGCTCTCCGTTTCTCTGGTTAACGTATGTTATAAAGCCTGGTGGGACAGTTAAATAACGACCGGGCGTCACACAACATGAATTACGTAACTAGTGGGTCGTTTAAAGCTTCCAACCCATTACAAAGGGCTCAGCGATAATTCTTCATCCCCATCAACCGTCGCATCAACAAAGTGCACATAATGCCTTACTGATGGTACCCTCGCTTCTCCGCAGAATGTCGTGGTGGGTGCTTCCCAACTTCATAAAAATTATGATTTGTGGCGTAGTGGGTACTTTGCTAATGTACTTGTATTAGTAGCCACAAAAGAGTTTATAACGGGCTCTAGAAATGCCGCTCTTCCAGCTTTCGCTGTGACTGTGCTGCGCTTTCCGCGCAGACCTGGCGTTTTTTTTTTTTTTAAGACAGATGTAGAGTGAGTCCGTCTCGCTCGCTCTGCCTTTTTTTTTTTTCTCCGTTACTGCTAACGCTATTTGGTCTGTCTCTAACTAACATCACTTGAACTGTTTAAGGTAGCGAGTAATACAAAATTTGAGTAACTACGATCCATTTCGTTGCGCGGTTTGCCGAAATGCTAAGCTCGCAAGCCACCCTAGAGCTGTCGTAATCGTCCGTAAGAGTTCGGCCCGGCCCATAACGTGAGAATAGCGAAAACAAGGTCAAACTCACCTCCCGCCTCTATGCCTCCGACAGGGAATAACTGCGCCATTCTGCGTCTGACACAAGCACTTACTACGCAGTCGTTATCATTTTGTACCTGTCGTTCATGGACACAGAAATAAATCTACTTAACGTGGCCCGCTGAAGCAAACGCGGCTCGTGGTCTCTCCTAAGCCGTAATACCTCATTTGCGTACGCGCCACGCTGAAAACGATTAATTACTCAAGCGCGGCAGTATAGCAAATTGCAGCGCGATGTACGTCTCACCTTAACTATTGCGGCATGACGAAACGATCCAGTGTCATCGTAATTAATGCTTTACTTCGCACTTTACACGTGACCGTGGCACCCTTTCACGCTGCTCTGCTGAAAAGCTTTCTGTAATTGAATCCACGTTAGTCTATAACGCTGACTATTCCTTCTCCCCTCTACACTGCATCGCGAGCTAATGAATGCACGTGGCAACTGATAAGTCTCACGAGAAGATTTTCATGTGTCCGTTCGCACTTTATTTCTGAAATTGTCGTTGCGCTACACGTTTCGAATTACTGCTGTGAGGTCGTAAATATGTTATACTTTAGATAATGCGGCACCGTCGTAACTGTCCTTCCTTCTTTGTGCATTTAACTTTACGTTGCGAAAACCAGCAGTGCATCCAATACCGACGGAGCCCTTCCCTGTCGCACAGAGGCCACATTGAGGCACAATGCCGGTACACTGGTGTACTCCGGCTATCAAGTTATACCTACATTCGGTGGTCCACATAATCATGAAATCTTTCCCAACATTATACTTCAATGACTCAGTAATGCTTTTGGACGTTAGACTTAAAAAAATCAATCAACACGGGAATCGATAAGAACGTATATTTAAAACAACCTCATTATCAGTCTAAGAGACGCGACAATTCAATAAAAAAAAGGCCCTACCAATGCCGTATTAAGGTCTTTCAGTTTTTATTCCTTGCTCGAACATTTGAAGAACGGAATCTGCTTCCCGATTCGATAGTGTCTGCACCAATTTTTTTTCTTCTGCCGTAGAAAACTTTGTATGAATCTGTTTTAAATATTACTTCGATGTCTCAATTTTTGAATTGATTTGTTGCCTCTTTTATCACGATGTCTGTACGTGCTACTTCCATGGCTGTTCTGATACTGCTGTTTCGTCCCATATTTGTTACAACCTCACGTGTGTAAATAACCCCCTACGATAAGCCCAACTCGGGCGCCGTAGGTATTTGTAATAAATAAATAAATAAATAAATAAATAAATAATAAATAAATAAATAAATAAATAAATAAATAAATAAATAACTAAATAAATAAACCGTCTCTACCGGGGACACTGGAACAATTTCAAGGACATCGAATCGGATATGTTATACATACGGTTTTCGTACGAGGACAGCGATGGCCCCTCGATCGGCTCTTTTTCCCGATAGCCTTCGATTGCGGAACAGCGTCTTCTCTTCAGGAGCAATCTGCTGCCTCATCACGATGGAGTAATCCAAGTCGCGCCGGTTAAGCCAGCTTAAACATTCTGCAATTCGTCTACGGCGCAAGGTCCGAAGCAACGTTGACACCGGCGCTGATTGGAATCACTGCCCAACTCTACAGCGGATGCGACGCGAGGGGCTCTCGCGACAACTGACCTCTTCACCGCGGATCGGAGAGATTATCGTCGTCTAACCCTCGATGTGTACACTCGGACATCCCAGTTGAGGCGGTTATTTTGCACGTGATGGCCCTGCAATGAGCTCATAAAAAAAATTTGAAAAAAACTCAAGGTCGGCGCTTGACCGCCTCTGATAGCTTCGGGTCCCCATTAACGCCGTCTGTATTGCAGCAACTTGCATCGACGTCGACTCTTTACGAGAGAGGCGCGAGCGCAGTTTGACGACGTGTCTCCGACAGCGTTTCACGCCTCGTGTCTCTTCGTCGTCTGTCCGTGGCCGAGTTATTAACGCGTCATCCGCGGCCATTATTCGCGGGAAAAGAAAAATTCGATGTCTTTATTACGTATGTCTCGATTGCAATTAATCTCTTCCGAGAGACCTCTCTCTTTTCGAGGATAGTAAGGCGTTGAGTTTCGGGACAGCCTGTAATTAAAGACACAGACGTAAGACCTTGTATCTCGCCTTCGGGTGTCGTGATTAATCTATATGTTCGTCTAATACGAAACGAGGGGCTGCTTTCGCTTTCGTTGACGATGTTGCCGCGTTTTTTTTTTGTTTGTTTTTTTTGTTGGTTTTGTTTTTTTCTCATTCTATATACCATTTTACGGATTGGTTTCGGTGCCGCCATATCGGGCAGTCCCCCTGTCATTTTGTATCTTTGACAATCATACGAACAGTGCTACTGTAGACGCATGCGTGTGAAAACGGTTGCGTTAGTGCATTCGGCGTTTCATGACTTCGTTAATTCACGTCACAATATACAAGAACAAGAAAACATTCGTTTCACATCTCAAGGTGGCGACACGCATGTGTTTTATGTAAAATCATCTATAGGTGAGTACTGAACGCAATAGATACTAATGAAGTTATAAAGCCCCGAAGAACCACTTGTAATAATACTCTATCAATCAAGCGCTTTACCATAGATTATTGGCCAACCCAGACTTCCACTCCAAGGTTGAGTATAACAGTTAAGCATTAACGAAAACCAACAAATAATGAAGCCCCGTTTTCCTTAATGTCGTATCAAGCAATGAAACGAGAGCTTGAAATTTCGTTTTTTCGTAATTATTTAATTATGCATTTCGTGTAGCGACAATGACAAAATCAGAGGAGTAACATAATTATGCGTGTGATAACAACCGCAATACATGCGAAAATTCCGGTGTTACACATGCAAGGGACCCAGCTGGGCTTGTCAGAATATCATCAAGCCTTACTACGTGAGCGCTCTTGTGTATGCCAAGTGCTAAATTCCGGCCAAGACATGATTATCGCAAGGTATTCTGGCAGTGCCGAACAATTTCGGACCCGCGTCCTATATATATATATATATATTTTGTTCAGACGTTTTAACAGCGGAGCTATTTAAGCCGCCCGTAAAAACGTTGGTGTCCGCAGGAAACCACAGGTGAGTTGGGCAAGCCCCACTACCGAGTACCGCAGGTGCGAGCGTTAAGCGAAACCTCTGCTCGGCGAAGTGGAACACGTGAAAGAAAGAGAGAGAACACGAAAGCGTTAGAAAGAAAAAGAAAGAGAAAATAGAGAGAAATAAATGGAATAAAGACATAATAAGATATAAAGACATTAAGAGAGAGAGAAAGAGGAAGAAAGAAACAGACACGAGAAAGAGAAAGAAAAAACGGAAGGCAACACCAAAAGAGAAAGAAAGAGAGAAATAAAGAGAAACAAAGAAATAGAGAGATAGAATCAGGGGAGAGAGATAGAAAGAAAGATAGACAGACATAGAAAGAGATGGAAAGGAACAGACAATAAAAAGAGATAGCAAGAACAGAGATCTAGCAAGACATAAAGAGAAAGAGAAAGGGGGAAAGACGCAGAGGGAGAGAAAGAAAGAAAAAGAAGAAAGATAAATAAAGATACAAACAGCGAGAAAGAGAAAGAAATAGTGAGAAACAAGGAAGGCCACCCCAGCTCCGCTCTTCCTTCAGGCTTGGCACCACCAGCGCGAAGCCACCATAATTATGTTTTTCTTGACTAATATTCCCGGACAGACCGTGCCACAAACAATGCGATTTCGGACAGCTATATAACAGAGAATCGCACGACCACATCGAGCATTTTCCGATAATACTTGCAGTACGTCGAGCGTAGTGAGCTACACCGTTTGTTAAATGCGAAGCATTTCTTAGCGAACCTCAGGCACTTAGATAGATAGAAACGCCCAAAGTGCCTATCTATCTATCTATCTATCTATCTATCTATCTATCTATCTATCTATCTATCTATCTATCTATCTATCTATCTATCTATCTATCTATCTATCTATCTATCTATCTATCTATCTATCTATCTATCTATCTATCTATCTATCTATCTAGAGAGATAAACATTTTAATGAAGCTGGAGATGTTTGCCTGGCTGTTCGCCTGACATGCTACTCCAGGTGCTGGGTGACGATTACGATATATACAGTGATAACCACATAACACATACAGTCACACAAGTTACAAAGTTTGGTTCAGGCTCGTGGCCCGCAAGAAATTCAACAGCGCTTTCGTGGCACGTAGCGCACAGGTGCTGCTTTGCCATGGGCCCAGAACATGTCGCAACTCTAAGCACGATCCCCGTTGAAGATGCAAGGCTGCCTTCAGAGACTGTCTCTCGGATGCGTATCGCTTGCATTCACTATCTATCTATCTATCTATCTATCTATCTTATCTATCTATCTCTATCTATCTATCTATCCTATCTATCTTATCTATCTATCTATCTAGCCGCCTACGTCTGGGCGCTCTCCTGGTCGTTCCATAAGTTGTAATAAACCAAAACTGGAATAGCAGGAGATCAGTGTATGGCGAACACGATTCACTCGCCACAGGGGCGTAGACAAGGAGGGGGGGATGGGGGGTTCAACCCCCCCCCCGAAATTTTTCAGTTTTGCTTGCGTATATAGGCATGCACACATACAAACGCACAGACGAACATACATAAAGTATGGTTGAACCCCCCCTCCCCCCCCCGAAAAAATATCTGGCTACGCCCCCTGACTCGCCGTGACATGAATAACGCAAAATACCTGTCGCGTAGGTCATGAAACGCTTTCTCTCAGTCACGTGTGGCACATACTCGCATACCAGAGTTCATGTTATGCGGCTATGTGCCACAGGTGATACGAAGTCTCAACCAACACAGTTGGTTGAGACTTCACGAACACACACATTGACACGCCAGGAAAGTGATAATAATAATAATGGTTGGGGTTTTATGTCCGAAAACCACGATATGATTATGAGAGACGCTGTAGCGAAGGGCTCCGGAATTTTGGCCATCTGGTATTCTTTAAAGTGCACCGAGATCGCACAGCACACGGGCATCTAGCATTTTGCCTCCATCGAAATGCGACCGCCGCGGCCGGGAACGAACCCGTGACCTTCGGGTCAGCAGCCGAGCACCGTAACCGCTACACCACCGCGGCGGACGCAAGGAAAGTGAGCAAGCTGAAGACAGAACACCCCTGGAAGACGCTAAACTACCATGCGCTCGTTCACGTGGTCCGCAACGTGGACCACGTCGATTAAGCAAAAACCGGGGTCAACGCTTCCTACAATAATATGCCGAGAGAACCAGGCCTCTCATCATATACCTGTGGCTTCAACATTGATTCATCAAGACCCAACAGCGCCTGGTCTTTATGCTGCGTGAAAGACGGCTTGAATGTGGACAGGGCATCAAAAGACCTCGCTGTCACGTCCAGGACAGGAGGCGTCATAGATCATTTCATCGTAAGGGGCATCCAGGATTTCCACCAGCTGTGCCACTTCACCACTTCACTATATACACTTAGACCCCTCGGAAGCCGCGATCACGAACGGATCCGATTAACAAGTCCGGTCCAGCTGCTGGTGCTCACTGATCACGGCGAGGATGACCTTGTTCAAGAACTGTCAAGAACCCCTTCTACACATACACACGGGTTCGTGAAACGTGCGTGCGTTCTCCGTCATAACGGACAAGTATAAGCACAACAACTGTAACGCAACTGTAATAACTGCAACTGTGACTGTAACGTACGTGCAGTTGCAGTGCGAGTGTGCGTGCCGCTTGGCTGTGTGTATATCCAGGGGGACTTTCCTGAATGAAGCCTAGTTGCGAGTAACGCCTGTCCTGTGCATTTGTGTTTCTTCTTTGTGCTGTTCGAATTCGCACTATCCAGTATTGAAGAATATAAGCACTACATATCAGCTTACCGCGTCTGGTGTTGGTAACACATATGTTGCTGTTGGCATCGTTAAGCAACTGTAAACAACTGGTTATATAATACATATGCGACTCTTCAGCATGTGACTATGTGTATACCACTTCAACATTTCTCTAGCGTCATTCCGTAACGTTTCGCTCAATATGAAAAATTACGCCACAGTCACCATCCCGCGCATGCTTCGCACAACATCGATTCCCACGGTACGTGAGATCTGCCGAATTTTTTTTTTCTTTTTCGAGTTTTTCTCTCTCATATCTTCTCGGCCTGAATATTCACCGCGCTGGCGAGGCGAGTAGGCATCCCCGAATAACGCGCCAGCGTAAGCGCGACTTTCAGGCGGCGCTCGTGACTTCATTCGAGCCGTGAAATAAGGCACGGAAAGCGGCGCACTTAATGTATTCAGAAAAGCTAGCGCCTCGACAAAACTCGGGTTATAGGTCCCTCACGCCTTCGGCGTCAAGAGGGAGACTGTTTGAAGCATGTGAGAAACATTATGAACCCGCCTCTTGAGCATAGCACACGCCTCGCCGTGTTCCCACACACCGGCAATCACGAGGAATGATTTCGCATGCTTCTCGTTTTACTTCTTCATTCTCAAAGTCATCATTGCGCAGACTCATACATTATGTACAAGCTTGCATTCAGTAACGATTGACCAGGAAATCGAAGTAGTGCGCTACATTGCTACTTCCTTGCTCACGCGGTAACCCGGACCCTATGTGAAAGAAGCGTGCCTGGTTACAGCGCAGAGCTTTATAATAGCACACTACAGTGGAACCTGGAAGCTGCAACGCATGACGCTTTAACCAGCATGGGAATAATGTGAAATACCGTATTTTTTCGCATATAACCCGCACCAAGGAACGAAAAAATGTACATAAAAAGTGGGGGTGCGGGTTATTATATGCAGGGGTTGTATGCATTTTTTTTTTCTTTTTGTAGAGTTAAAGTTGAGGGTGCTGGTTATATGCAGGGGCGGGTTATATGCGAGAAAATACGATACATGAATTTGCCTAAGCTTCGTTCTTTCGGCTCTGTGTGGCTCCGTGTGACCCTGCAGCCGCTTTGTCGCAAGACGAAGTTCAGCAAATGTTCAGCAGCCCCACTTCACCACCTTCACCCTTTTGTGCAAACCAATTTAAATGATCTCACGAGGTTAACAACGAGCCGTTTGTTTTTATCCGAAACAAAAGCCAAAACAAAACAATAACAAAGCCACAATTCGCAAGCACGATATAATAGCCAAATTCGTTGTACTACCCATCGTTCCCATGGTGGCTGAATGATCGCAGTGGCACAGTTCTCTCTTGTAACCATTGTAGGAAACTTAAGGGTTTACAGCGCCAAGTTCACCAGAAGCGCGTATCCATATCCTAAAGAGCGCAGTAGCAGAACTTCTGATCACTGTCACGTGCGTTGAGAGACACGTGATACTTGACGTCACTGATAGATCGGCACTCGGCTGTCGACTCTGGTTCTGGCGGTAGTGATGCTGGCGAAATAATGAGGGTCGCGACGCGGCACTGCGTAGGTTACTGGCACCCCCTGCGAGCCGAGCACTGACACTCGCAAAGTAGCGATAGTTGTGCAACGCCGGGCAGAAACTTTTTCTTAAATTCAAAATTTGAAGTCATACGTCTATGTTTAGGACACGTACTCTCTCGCACGTGACGGCGACCGGAAGTTCTGTTAGTGCATCTTTCAGGGCATGGGAACACACTCGTCATAGCTCCCGGTTTCTGGCGGTATAGATTCCAACGGACACCTGTGAGTAACCTGCGCTTCTGCAAAACCATTCGTTTCGCCGTGCTCTCTCAAAGTTCGTTTTTGTAAAGGCACGGCAGCTACTATTTCTGTCATGGCACATAAAGCTTTCGTTTGCGCCAGAACACGTTATAAAGTACTTGTTTTTTGCGCCTATAAACACGGGCGACGTTATCCGAACAATTGGCGTGAGGCCAATCCGCCCGCGTTTTTGTCTCGTCAGAAACTCGCATATTGGATTACACGCCGAGTCCTTCGTTCATCTGAAACGACTCAATTTCAGACGGTGAAGGGACCTTGCGACCCGACCTTGCCCTGCATGAAAGGGATCACCGATGTCATTCGCCAGAAGGTATGAGAGCTCAAAAGCCACCAAGGTCATCCCGCGCGTATTACCAGCGTCATTAATATCGGAGCCTATTTTTTTCCCGGCATGTCCACCCTCTGTAGTTTGCAGCCATAAAATCGATGTGCTCGGTTGTTGTTGTCACTGTCATAGGCGTGTGCACGAGGGGGGCAGGGAGGGCGCCCCCCCCCCCCCTAATCATCCAAAGGGGCGCCAAATCGGCCCCACATCTTTACTCAGTAGAACCTAGCTGTCCCGTTACTGTTCAAAGTGCAATCTTTACGGACACGTGGGTTTTTGACAATATTAGCGTCCAAGGATGCTGCGTTCCAAGAATTGTTGAATTACCACCTTTACCTCTGGAAAGGCGGGAAACAAAGTTATGGCATTGCGAGCGGCGCGTCATGGCTTCGTTTTCATATTTGCATTGAATTCATTGCTAAGGTGTTATTTTCCTGCGGGATAGGTGGATAGGGGTACTAGACCAATGGGGGGGGGGGGGGCTGCGATAAAACTTGCCCCCCCCCCCCCCTAATGGAGAACTCTGCGCACGCCTACGGTCACTGTCGACCAAAACTCTCCGACGAAAAGCACTACAATGAAAAGCTTATCTTCTGCTAGAACAATACCGCGACAATCCCCTGTCGCGGTATTGGTATAGATACTGAGCGGTAATATATACTGATAATTAAACTAATTTTTCTTTTATTTCGATGCAAAACAAGGAATGTAGGCTACGTTCCCATGAAAAAATTATAAATTGCTCACTCAAATGACTAATAAACCAGAAAAGGAGATGGAGAGAAATCAAGAAGAGGAAAATCATAGAGGTCAACAAGACGAGCGTCCGGTTTTCTACCCTGCACTGGGGGTAAGGGAAGGGGGATTAGAAAGGGAAATAGAGAGAGAGGACGAGCACTGCGCGCACACAAGGACACAATCGGTCACTTAAGCGCTCTGGCATTCGGTTGGGGAATCGAGGCTCTTAAATGTGCCGTGGGCGAGCCATGGTGAGTACTGAGGCGCGGAAAACACTCGATAAAGAACCTCCAAAAGTTTCAGGGTGGTTCGGGCTGTCGGAGTACTATAGAGTACTATACAGTATACGAAAATTCGAACGCAGGCGCACAGAGAATGTCCCTGAGGACATCAGCACCGAAAGTGCAAGGAATATATTGTAGCACAGTCAGCTATCGCACAGTAATTATACGCTCCATACAAACACCACTAAGTGTACTTAAATGAAAGCAAAACGGCCACTTAGGCCGGCAATTTCAAAAAAGGACCACAACTTAACGAACACAAAAAGTAATAACAATTACTGCCTACTATATATATAGTGGAGACAGTTTGTTGGGTGCGCTTAGAGACCATAGATAATAATACACGCAGGATATGAGAAGCATTGTTCTTACAAGCTTCCCAGAATGAGTGCAGGTGTACATTTTATTTTATTTTGCTGAATTATTTTGTTGAACTTACTTTGTTACACTATTCTAACTTCTTAATTGAAATATCGTAATCACATACGTATATACCTGTTTTTGATGCTTGCCGAAGTTTATTAAGCTACAGCGTTTGACTCGCAGTCCACCTCACCTACAACGTGGTGCCTGCATGGGCGTTTAGGGTTAAATGGATTAAAAAAAAAAGACTACACAGAAGGCTGTGTGTGTTCTGCAAACACCTCGTCGGCATATAAATGCCGGTAGAGCCGCCAAACTTGCGCAGTTTTCCTGTCCTTAACACACTGAACCCTATCCTAACTTCGCACCCTCTACCACGATCCTCTCCTTGTACATAATTTCTCAATATAGAATGGCAACCGGCATATTAAACTTATTCCATTCGCGTTTCCTCTTTGACCTAAGATGCACAAGTGGAGCGGGTCAATCGATGAAAAAAAAATTTTTTTTTTCCTTGACTGACTTTCCTTTTCTCCAGCTCGACCGCTATTCAGCTGCGTAAACGCTTTAGTGAGACGCGGTGTGGTCGCCTTTGCATTGAGCAGTGGCAGAAAAGCTGGTCAGCAGTTGTTCGCCTGCGCTACAGACGACGTAGCAAGCAACACTGCAGCGATGCCCGCGAAGAGAGCAAAGTTGTTTCGCGAAGGCATACGCCCAACGCGACCTATACACAGGAGAGTACGCCTTCGTGACGAGTGACGCGGAGGATGCAGACTTTTCCGACAGGATTAAAAGTAGAAAGAATGTTAGTTTAGCTTTTATCCCTGCTTCACGTGTGATCTCGGGATCCCCGTCTTTCATTGGTCGCCTCTGACAGGGCCCCAAAGTTAGGCGAGGTGAACAGCCCGGCGAACAGTGCGTGCATTGCAGTCGGACAGGGCAGCGCAACTGAGACGTCCGAATCGATATATTAAGGCGTGGCAGCCATCCGCGTCTATTTCAGTCTCTTACGCGGCGGCCCGTCGGCTGATTCGACGGCGTCACGGTGCACGTCAGAGCTACGCGACCGCAAGCCAGAGGTAGAAAGAGATAGAACCTAAGAAGTACTAACAAAACAAAATAAGGGAGGGGCAGTGAATAGGTCTGATGCATAAGGACCAGTATAGTATGACCAGGGCTGCTTTTTGGCCGTTGTCATAACCACGCAAGCGCGTGCGAGGCTTCGCACGATTGGGTGGGGAGCCGAACAATGATGAAAAAGGAGACAAAGAAAGCAACCTGAACAACAGCGCCGGCCTTAGCAAGAAATAAACGCTATGCGCATAGCGTGTCTATTAGATGAGAGTTATAGTGTTGGTGGCCCGCGGAGGCAGGAGAAGTCGGGAAGAGAAAGAATCGCCTTCGAATGGGTCTCGGTTCACGCGACTTCGATACAGAGAAACCCGCACGCACCTGTTACGGAGGCAGGCCCCCTCCCATCGCCTCCGTGGGTCCTCCTCGTGCCCAACCTAACCCTCCCCTTTACACCCCCTTCCGATACACCTAACCCGGCTGGCAACGAAGGATCTGCTGTGAGAAAGGGGTATTGCCTCATCATCTGACAGTTTCGGGGCGCCATTCACATTCTTATCGGAAATATTTGGTTTCCTCTCTAGGTTAAGCGTACGAAGCATGACGGCGGTAAAAAAAAAATAATCAATAACATCGCGGTAACTTCGCACGCTTGCACACCTGCGGGGACGCCTACGATGCCCCCCCCCCCCCCCCCACCCACCCTCGATCCTCTAATTCCACCTACTTCTTCAACTATTCCCTCCCCTACCCACCCCTCCACTCTCCCGGAGACACCCCCACACCTTGTTGTTGCCTCCGTAACCCTTGCGCTCACCTCCACCTCCCCCGAGACAGCGGGACCCCGCCGGCGATTCGCCTCGCGGTAACGGTTGTTCCGCGATCGCCGGGCCTCGCGGAACTCTGCCACTCATGAGAGTCTCGCCTCTTCCATTTTCAAGCCCGCGTCAGGATCCATTGTGCAACGGCACACGAACGCCTCGAGACAAGCGAAGCCACGCGTGTTTCGCGTCACAAGCACGCTCGCATCGTACACGCCTGTCGTTCGGGCGCGCAAGTCTCTTCTCCCGGGGGAGAGCGTGTCCGCGGGCCTAAAAATGTTCGCTGGCCTTTTTGCTGCTGCTGCTGCTTCTTCGGCTTCTTGGGCTGCTTCTAGAGCTGCTTCTACTTCTGATGTTGCCGTGTTGCTACTGCTGCTTCTGTGGTGCTGCAGCCGAAGATTTCCGTGCTTCCGAAAGCCAGAGTACACTGCCGACGACCGCAGCGTTCATCATCTCGATGCTCTTAAAGACCCGTGAAATAGGGTCCGCGCGCGCGCGCGCGGATGCTATTACGGGCCAGGCCAATCGAAACCTTTGACACCTGCCGGCTTTTACCTGCCCTCGCCCGGCCTTTTCGTTCCTTGACGCGTTTGTTTAGGAGAAACCGGGCGCGGGCAGGATATAACCCTTCCGTGCCCGCGAAGCGTGTTTTTCTTTTCTTTTTTTTTTTTTGTTTTTGTCCGGACGATTTATCTCTCTACGAGGGCCGAACACGGTGTATTTACAGACGCCCATCTCGTGTCCTGTGTATGTCTGAACGCGCATTCACGGAGTTCAATTGTGTACACACTTGTGGGCGCGTTTCGGCTTATTTTCTATCCGTCCTCTGCGCAAACAAATAGGCTTCTGCGAAGAGACGCGCAGAATGAGACGCGTTCCGTCTTGGCGTTCTAGCGTGACATATTTTAATTTGCGAGCAGAAATAGTTCGATTCCTTATAGAGCATTTTCTAGTGGCATCCGTTGGGTCGACCGCTTGATCCCTGGGTGTGAAAGGTCGTTTCGATGACGAAAGTAAGTTGGTACGACGGTTAGGCTTCACAGTATGCCCACACATATAAATACAATACAGTGATGTCGCCATACACACGTGTGAAGGCGAAAGCTGCAGCTTCCGTCATTCGTCGATGTTTCAGGGACGAAACGCGACAAATTTTACTTGGCTTCCTCAGAGACGTTCGGCCCTTTTACATTCTTGTCAACAGTCGCTCGTACGTAAGTGAAAAGCAAACTTGTATTTCCCGAGACTGAAATAGCAGTAACCCTTGTTTAAAACGTTCCAGTTCCCAAAAGTCGCCCGGCTGCTTTCCGCTTTCATTTCTCGAACGAGACCTTTCGCCGGCCTCCGAAGAAAACTTAGCTCATGCACCCGTAGGTCCCCTGTCCGACCAATTTGTATACTTTTAAAATTTATGGCGGCACGCGCTAATCGCGGCGAAGTTAGCTAAAATAGATTCGATGCTTCCCAAGGAGAGGAGGGCGCGAGGGCTTTTTTGAAGGCGTAAGCTTTTGTGAACTCGAAACAACAGCCGATGTTGGTGACGATGTTAGACGCCGCCGCCGCCGTGTGCGCAGCAGCCATCGCGCACAATGACGAAAAAAGTTACGGCAGCTTCGCCCTAGTGGTGTCAATCCTGAAGGAAGAACGGGGCTCGTGGCCTTTCTTGTTTCTTTTTTGTTGTTTTTTTTCTTTCTTTTTCTCCGTGTTTCTTGTATCTGTTTTCTGTACCTGTTGTTTTCAATTTCTTTCTTTCCATTTTTTTTCTATGTCTATTTCTGTCTTTCTCGCTCCTTCTATCTTTTTCTTTCTCTTTCTTCCCTTTCTCTCTCTCTCTCTTTGTTTCTCTTTATTTCTCTATTTCTTTCTCTTTCGATCTTGCTCTCTTTTCCTATCTCTTTTTCGTGTCTGTTTCTCTCTCTCTCTATTTTCTCTTTCTCTTTCTTTCTATGCATTTATTTCTATCTCTCTCTCTCCCTTTCACATGTTTCACGTGCTCCACTTCGCCGAGCAGAGTTTTCGTTTAACGCTGGCAACGTCTGTACGCGCTAGTGGGGCTTGCCCATATCATGTGGCGCATACCCAGCTGTGGTTTTATGTGGACACCAAAGTTTTTTTACGGCTGGCATAAACAGCTCCGCTGCTTAAAAGAAAAAAAAACAGGGTGCGAGCCGTAATTTACCTCATGCACCCTCCGTCGTAGTCAAGTATTATAAGTTTCGACGTACTATTACTAAATTCCTATATATTCCGCTCCAGATTATGAGGCTTGCCGTACGTAATGAGAATCAGTTGGGGGACGTGGTCCTCGGATTAGTTTTCACCGCTTGAGATCCTTTAGCGCATATCCAACGCACGACACACGAGAGATATTTGGTGCAGCTGGCTCCCGTCGCAACGCGGCTACCACTGTTGGGTTCGAACCCCGGGCTAAGCCGAGCAGTGCGTGGAATTTGGTTGCAGCGCACATAACACAGGTACACGCGAGGATTCAAAAAAGGCACACACTTGGTGCTTGTGTGTGTGTCTTGGCACGTTTCCTGTGTTAGGTGAGCTACAACCTAATCTTATACGCTACGCTATACCAACAATATCAACGTGTAACTTTGACCAGCAGGACGATGCCATCGCAAAGAGGAGTTGCGAGCGCTTCTGTTTGAGAATCCACAGACTATCGACTACGGCCATCGGTAAGTGCGTATAGAGAGCAGTGCAAGTAGTAGTACAACAAACGAGTGGTCAAAGTGGGACATTCGTCCTCTTGCACCTGTGCGCCTGCGTGTGGAGTAGTAGTATGTATTCTATTTCTCCTTGACCTTCCATTAACGTTGTTATTAGTGCTGTGCTGTGCGTCTCGTGTTATCGTATTTGTATTCGCGAATACACTATGACGATCAGCAAACACAAAACATAGGACCAACAACTAGTCCTCCTGCTCTCCCGCACATTCGCGTACCACCGCTTAAGCGCATAAACCGAACACACGAGTACAACAACAACTCCGCGGAACCACTCTAATTACCTTTCGGCACTGCCGGCCGACGTCCTTCGAT
The DNA here is from genome assembly GCF_013339695.2 of Rhipicephalus sanguineus. Taxonomy (NCBI): domain Eukaryota; kingdom Metazoa; phylum Arthropoda; class Arachnida; order Ixodida; family Ixodidae; genus Rhipicephalus; species Rhipicephalus sanguineus. The sequence goes on along the minus strand of NC_051177.1, from coordinate 154,098,572 downwards.
CAGCAAAAATGGTACGAAGCATAGGGTATCCTACGCGTCCCACGGCGGAGGACGATCGAGAGCTGCGATTGCCAGCACCCGCGGAATGAAGGCGACCGTCGTCCCGGGGTCGCACAGGTCACTCGATTATACGGCGGCTCCTCGGTCGTGCTCGGAACACGACGACAACGACGCGGGCTCCTTTTGTTTCCCAGGGCATCCTTCAGGCCTAATGGCGTCGACGACGCGAACAAATCAAGTCCCCGAGTACGCGGAGACCACGCGGCAAGGTCGAACACGCATACGCCTCTCCCACGTCAGGGTTCGCCCCGTTAAACTTCGTGAGGGGCGAAAGGTTTGAATGAGCTCTTCCGTGCTTCTATGGTGTGTGGATCAGAAAGAGACGATGGTGTTACTGCAGTAGCAAAAGGCATACGTACAAAAAAAGAGTAAGCTTATTAGACACGGTTTCTAGAAAGATTGACGCAGTATAGAGGTGAGGGTCTTTGAAGGCATGATTTGTCCAGGGTGTTTACGACGGATGCCACCATAGGTAGCAATTTGCTGGAAACGAAACGTCGACGTAGGTTGAATGGCACATAATGCCTCCGAAAGACCAGCAGCATTGAAGGAGGTGATTTGAGAGCAGGAGTTTACAGATGTAGAAAGCCATTAGAGGAGACGGTCTGGTTGTCGGGGAGACCATGAATGCACCTGCCAGCCTTGTGTGATCGCCTGTCGATATATTCGTACAAGAAGACTAGAAAGAGAAGTATTCTGTGACGATTGTTCATTACAACGACTTCCCGACAGCCCTCACGCGCATCAACATTCATTAACAAACAGTGGTGCGCTGGTGCTCTGATCACTTTGTGCTGTTGCTTGGTGGCGAGCGACGAAATTTGCAGGGCAGTAGAAGTCGCAACACTCCGCATTGAGTAATGCTGCCACTGGGCGCAACAGCCGGTCTCGCTTGCTTTGTTTGAGTGTTAGCGCATCAGTTGCTTCGGTTGGTCGCTCACTTTTCAGGAAAGGTGCCCGAGTCTGCTGATATGAGACATGCTGGGATCAAGTATGGAAATGGCGCCACTGGCATAATATGGTGTCCGACATACCCGAGTGGAAGGCAACGATCGGGCGGACCGCCCGGCTCGAGGCATGACGGCCGAGCCGCGGTACATAGCGCCCAAACGGACGCCTCTCCTTCATCAGGGGGCACACCGACAGACATACTCGAGGCACTACGACTACAAGGTGACCCAAACTTCCACCCTTCCCAAACTCAAGAGGCGACAGTCGAGGGACTGGTGCTGAATGCAGACAAACACGTACCCGCACTTACATAGACTTCATAAATATTTCCCGAAAAACACAGCCATTTAAATGTCCGTGGTGCGACTCCACCCCATGAATAGATGGAAAAACTTTACTGAGTGTCCGGAGATTAACGGCCCGGGCTCAGGTCTCCATGTCGGACGTCCAGGTCTTGCCTCTCCGCCTCTTCACGGACGTGCTGGACTACACTCGAAAACATAACCTACTAGCGCCACAGCGTCCGACAGACGCCATCTCGCCGCCAATTAAGGACACACTCGAAATTGGTCGTGGGAGGCACGATTTTCCGAACTGGACTTGGGAAGCCAACTGGCGACCCTTGACCAGGCCCGGTGAGCGCAATAGCCAGTGGGGCCCTGGACGAGGGGCTTCGCCCACAGTAACCAACCAGCCTTATTTTATTAAAGTTCTTTTTTCTCTGTCTCTCCTTACACCGTTGTAAGGCGTATATATCTCACGGGATTCCATGTATGCATTTAATTGCAATACCACACTCTAAGGCAAAAGGGTGTTAAAAGGGTGTGTGGTTCGTCCTTTTGGGGACAATGGGGCTGCCACAACCATTAATCCCTTTAAGGACTAACGGCACCGGGTCTAACAGTTAGACCCCAATGGACTAACATTTAGTCCTCACATTTACACCATACCGGGCAACTGTTAGTCCCCACAGATCACCTTAATGGACTAACATTTGTATCACTTTTTCGATACTGTGA
>NC_051177.1:154028673-154096442 GCF_013339695.2 Rhipicephalus sanguineus | reverse complement strand
CAGCATTAATTGATCAGTCAGTGATACGCCAGAAAAGCACTGACATGCATTCTGTGAACAGTGAGCCTTAATGTCGGATAGTTATGCTCCAAAACGTGTCTCTTTTTACATGGCAGAGTTAACACAATCAGACTTCATTTGCTTGCTTTATTCTGTCTCAACTCCATGAGCATTGTTTGCAGCTTGCCCAAGAGCTCCAGCACAGGATCCGAATTCTTATCTGCTGAGAAATGCTGCTGTTTCGTTGTTTTGAATCTCTAGTAAATTTGATTTGGTTTGGTTTTGCAACACATTGTGATCACTCTGGGCACACCTCTGCGAGGAGCAATGAAAACCAGGCGCTCCCAGTTCAAATTACCGTTGTGAATGCTGACACGTTCGAACTATCGGGATTTTTCCATTTATAGAATACACAGGGCTGTGCAGGGCCCAGGGCGTCAGTTTGAATTAACTGTAAGTTCGACTTCACAGAGTTTGACTTAACGAGCTTTTATTGTATTTAGTTTAAAATATAACAAACTGACGAAACCATGGAAATTCTACTCGGAAGACGCGACTATTCCGATAAACAGTTTTTTCGCATATTTTTGAACAGTTGGCTGCATTTCTGGAGTATTTCGAGCGCGTCGACAGCCGTGACGTCAAGCGGGCTGTGGCGGAAGTGGTTAAAGTGTACACTCTCGCAGTCAGTTCTTCAATCATACCAGTTGCAAAACTGCGTTCCGAACCCGAGCGTGCCCAGAGCCGATCCTGCGAGGGCTGCAAATTGTTGCACCTTCTGGAAGCAGCGATGCAAAACATTCAATTACTGCGCTGCGTGCGCTTCTCGTAAGCTGCTTAGTGCTGCCGTCATCACAAGCGTTCATTAGTTTGTTTTTTGGTCAACAGATGGCAATCCGCAGACTGCGATTTTGGCCATGGTAGATTTTGATACATGGGACCAAGGCTGGGCAAAGATACTTTGACATTGTATCGCGCAAGAAGTATTTGACATACAGATACTGTCGCAATAATTGTATCCGATACGATACTTGGCAGTTGTATCTTAAGATACTTCAATACATTAGCAAATTTGTTATTTAGATCCATATAATGTAGTAGCGAACGCCTATGCATGAAAATGTCTTCTTGAAAATTTCTTAACTGTGATCAACTTTATTTCATTTGAGTGAAATGTCTGTTAGTATGTCAAGTTTTGCCCTTCATTCTTGAAGTACATTAGTTTCCCTCCGAAACAACTTATTGGGGTTTGTTTTACTTTCTTAACAGGACAGCTCTGTATACATTTCACTGACAGCGGTTCTTTGTCATTTCTGCAATTGATGGGTTCGGTGCTCTTCAACGAGAGAACTTGTGCAACCCAGAAACATCTCATACGTATTGTATAGTTGCACAGAGCGTCGCAGGACACGCCGCTATTCACGCTCTTGCCATGTATAGCTCTGATTACGTAGTGATTAGTAATAGTAAAAATTTTAGGAAGGCTTAATACAGGAAAACAAATACTATAAGTAAAATAGAGAGGTGGTTTCGTATCAAACATTCACATTGAATGAGTGCAGAGACATGATACAGACGGTGCCCTTAATAGCTATGCCAATTAAGCAGGAAGTATCAACTACTCACTTGATAAGGTGAACAATAGAAATTCAGTGCCTATGGAAAATTCCTGAGACGGCTCATTGGGACGCTCATGATAAAAACGGAGCATTTGCAGGGGCGGTGCCAGCGGGGTAAAGGGGGAGGGGGCCCGCGACTCTGCTCATCTTTTGCCCTCACTGGAAGGCTCTGGTGGAAAGATTAAAATTACATCACAGCCCTTAGTTTTATTCAGATGGCTTAGTGGCGCCAGCTTGAGGAGCGGAGTTTGGCCAGCGATTATTGTTGCGCACGGTAGTGTTGCGATAGCAGTACCTTGTATCTTAACCCTTTGAGATGCTATGTACAGAATTGTGTACATCATTTGTTTTTGCTATTTGTATCCACTAGAGGCTAAGAAAGAGCAAGATATATTGAGCTTTGGATTAAATAAACCTTCTGCATATTAAAGGACCCCTGACACCGAATTTGGAAACTCGAGATGCTTGTTTGTTTGATAGTCCTGCATGCGGGGCACTTCTGACCGATTATGAGTGACGAGCGTTGCCTTTAAGATATTTTAATTTGGTTTTAAAGTGAGCCTGAGTGCTCATCTGAATTTTGAACTCCTATCACATAACCACTAGTATGACGTAGACGTAGGCCCCTTGTGACGTTGCAGAGGTAAAGCAAGTGTTGTCGACGTCACAGACAGAAATATGCGCGGTGCACTGTGGTATTATGGTGGCTAGCCACCATAGTGGTATATTGCGAAGCATGTTTGCTCTTTGCTCCTCCCACCTTCTCCTTCTTCGGTACGTGTCGGCAGGCAGCGTGAGCTCTCCGTGGTGTGTGTTCTCCAACTGGCAGTTCAACAAGCGCGTGGCTGACGTCACCCAATACTGAGCGCACGTCATCACGCGTGCCCCGAGGCGTGACCGTCGCGGCGCGGCGCTAGTTTCTTATCCTCTTTCGGCGCGCGTTTTGAATCTACACTAAAATGACCATAACTACGCTGCTAGGATTAATTATACATCACGTTGGAGGATTTATGGTGTCATTCCATGATTACAAGACATAGACCTAATTATTACAACATAAATGTCACAAACAAAAATCGGCTGTGAGGGGCCCTTTAAATTTGTCTTCATTTAACTTCATTTTGCAGCGCACTGCTGCATATGATCATTTTGCTGAAGGCACTACCATATTCGACGGGTCGTTCGACGTGACGCTTCCCGCAATCCATGTCAAAAGTATATTTTTTGTTTGCTCAACATGGACATAACCAAAAACGAATTCGCACTATATTTTCTAGCCTGCGATTTCACTATATTTATGCAAAAGCAGAGCAGGAATGGCTTCATAATTAGATATTTAATTACAAAGTAATTAGAAATGATTACTATAACATGCATAAATTAATGTATTACAACATTATTTATGTTGCAATATAATATTGAGTGCCTGACATAACACTGTGTCGACATGACGCATTTACAGGCATTCTTCATAGGTGGCGTCTGAAAGGGTTAAGATACACGATACATTATTGTATGTATCGGAAATACAGATATCCATCTTGCGAGACGTATCGCGATACAAATACTGAATACACAAAGACTATCTTAGATAGTATCTAAGATACACGTATACTGCCCAGCACTGTATGCATGGCAGTGGCGTAGGCAGAAATTTTTTTTGCGGGGGGGTGGGGGGTGGGGGGGGCTCGCCTTTGATCCTATGTGGGACCGGGCAGGTAAGTGTGGTCGAGTGTCATTTTACTTCGGGGGGGGGGGGGGGGGGGGCACCGGCACACCGGGCCCGTGACCCCCCCCCCCCCCCCCCCGAAAAAAATTTCTGCCTGCGCCACTGCCATGCATGCAGTGATGGGCGTGTATCTAGATACTACCCACGAAACCTCTATAAAACGTTTTATAGAGGTTCTAAACGTTTTAAAGACGTTTTATAGAGGTTTTGTGTTTCATGGTATCTAAGATAGTCTGGGTATTCTGTATCTGTATCGCGATACGTCTCGCAAGATCGCAGTGCAATGTGGGCAGTTCAGCCACGGAAGCTGAAGTGTGACTATATGTGTTACAATGAATCAAAATCCGAACTACCATTGGCCGAAATCGCGGGGGGTGTGCTGATTGTGGCGTCATTTGTTGACGAAAGAACAAACCAATAAACCACGAATAAACGCTCGCTACGACGCCAGCGCTGCGTGCCGGCGCTGAGCAGCTTGCGAGAGCCGCCACTGATGCACGGCGTGCACGGCAAATTTAGTGTTTTGTGTTGCTGCTGCAGGCACCAGATAACGCGACAATTTGTAGGACCACAATTCATCATCATCCCGGCAGAATTGGCCATGGGTGCCATGGGCGTGTAACGCAGTTTCGCCAGAGAACACCCATGGTTTCGCTATGTTTCGCAACTGGTGAATGTGGTGAATCACCAGTTGCGAAATCACCAGTTGCGAAACATAGCGAAACTGCGTTTCGCTATGTGCCAACCCTAGGGATTTATCCCTAGATCTAAGGATTTTTATCTATTTTAAAGATCTGTTTTTTTTTTTGTTGAATCTAGGGAATTTGTAGGGCTGAGAGGTACACATAAGCACAGTCGCACGACCTCCATAGAGGAGGTCGTGCACAGTCGTCAGCGCCGGACAAGCCGGACCTCTCGCTAGCCAGCCAGCCAGCCACGGCAGCGCAAAAACGCCGGTCAGTTCGCCTTTTCAAGCGCGTTCACCCCTGTACCCACGCGTCCTCGAGTCTGAAGGGACTTTTGTCTTACTGTCACTCGCTGTTCACTTCGCATCAGAAGAAATGCACAATGAATTAATATTGGCAGCTAGCCCAAAGCTCGAAGCCTGTCACTCGCCTAGTCTGGTGCGTCCACGGGTGCGTCGAACGTCGCCTGACGGTGCATCATGCCTGGCATTATTTGGGGGAGCTTGATTCAGTGATCATGCTGAGTTTCGGAGCCGACCTTATCCGTGAGGAACTGACCTTCGCGAATTAGACAGCACCGCCTCCAAGGGCTCGTTGAGCGTCTCGAAGCCGACACGGCCGACATTCGCCAACGTCGTGAAGCAACGCCGCGGTCAAGCGTCGATAGCACCGCGGTCGCCAGCAACGCGGGTTTGCCCTTTGATCCCGCGAGGCTCGAAAGCCTGACACTTGTGCTCCAGCAGCTCCCATGCCCATAGGCGTGCGCAGGGTTCCTCATTAGGGGGGGGGGGGGCGAAGGTTCATCGCAGCGCCCCCCCACCCTAAAAAGTCCATGTATGGGGCAGATTCTGCGCCCCCCCCCCCCCCCCCCTCTTAGATGATTAGGGGGGCGGCCGCCCCCCTGCCCCCCCTCTGCGCACGCCTATGCCCATGCCCCTCGACTACAATTAGCACACTGCCTGACCTGTCCTCATCGAAAGCCTGCTTTGATTATTCCCGTCCGCCGTGTACAGCAGGTTGCCGCATGAGGTGCACGGCCACCACCGCCTCATTGCAGCAAGCAAACTCAGAGGCACCGTTTGAAATTGGCACCTCGCTTTTGGAAATAATCACCCGACATGGTAAACGTGGAGCGCCGCCTTTGAATGACAGAAACGCGTTATAAAGATTAGACTGGGCCCAGGCGAGAGCCTAGAAGAGTACGCTACGCAAAGCTACGGGTGATTGAAAACTGCCCCGTCATTCTTACCGACGCCAGAATATTGATTACCCACTACAAAGCCTCTAAGAGCCACATGTTATTGTAGCCCAAGCCTCACAGTTTGGTTCGGTGTCCTCGGTGTGTACTCCGAAGATGCCACGATTGTCCGGTAAATGGGCCTGCAAGAGAGCTTTCAAGGGCGATCTGTTTATTATCAAGAAGAGCATTGAGAAACCGGCACATTGAAGCGCATGCGTCACGAAAGTTGCTGAGAGAATCACTGTGGGGAATCCAATGTAGACGGCACAAATTGCGACTGGCTGCCGTCCAATCGTTTCCAAGCTTTTCCCGCAGCATCTTGAAATACGTTGTTGTGTGAAAAAGTGCAACAAGGGGAAAACAATTCTTTTCTTTTTTCAATCAATCAATCAAGATTTATTCTCAGCTTCAAAAACGCTCAATGAAGCTTGGTGGGTACAGGCAGAAAAGCCGTAGATCAGGCTTGACAGGGTCCGTACCCCCGGGCTTGGCAAACATGGCATACAGAGTGTACAGAAAGGCAAAACGGGCACATGGCAGTTCTCTTCACTGGTACATCATAAATAAACTATGTAACTGAAAAAAAAGGCAATGTCGTAGGTCTGTACACAGCAGCGAATGAAATTCTGGAAGCAGCCAGCGAAAAAACGGAGTGGTTTGCCATCCTGCACGAATGACACCTGCAGCTAGGGTTGCCACCTTCCCCCCCACCCCACCCCAAAAAAAAAACCGGCCCTAAACAAGAATGGGTTAACAGGAGATTATATTAATGTTGAACAATAGATGCTGTGTCAAGTCTTCGGCATGCAGTGCCATTTAATGTAACATTGCTTTCCTTGAGCCAAATAAACCTAATGCACAAACAAGAACATCAACACTGTGCTAACCGACTAGTCGAATTGCTGGCATAAAAAATACCCGTGATTGAAATGACGCTTCGCTTATTGCTGTGAATATGCTGCACTGAAAAGGAACTGCAATACTTCGCCCATAAAAAGCTCTCATTGCATCTGAATCCAACAGGCCAGTGGCATTATAGACACAAACGAATGTTAAAATGTATAGAGTGCATATGCCACAAAAATGATGGATATTCATGTACCATACACGTACAATAATATGCTCTATTCTAGTGATCGCTACACTTGAAGGGATCCCAGAAAGTGCTTGACTAATAATAGCGTAGAGTTCCGGTGATTGACAGTAAATATTTACCGTGGTAGTTGTTGAACTGACACTTATAAAACGCCCCAAAAAATAAATAATCGCGATATTATGGAGAAAAAAACCGCCAGTGGTGGCCGGTGCAGACTGGCAACTGGCCCGCTATCTTTAAAAAACCAGCCAGGCTGTCTAAACCGGACAGGTGGCACCCTACCTGCAGCGAGCGTGATGCTCGCAGCACGCTCGAAAAAAGACGTTGCTGTGCTGCGGGCAACTTTGTTGAAGTACTTTAAGGTGACAAAACAACGAGGTAACAATGCATAAAAAGGCTGTTAAAGAGGCTGTTGGGATTGTACATGGTGTGTTTTGTGATGTCCTGAACAGGCTGGACAACAGAATGTTTTGACAGGGCAGAATTCTATGGTACTACCAAGAGCAAGAATGTATGCATTGACAAAAAAAAAAAAAACAAAAAATAAGGGGTATATGTTGCTCGTGTGGGAAGACAAAGGTATTAGTATGGTCCCTGAATTAGAGACCACGAGGCTAGCTGCGCACTGGTATAGCACTGGCAATGCGAGAGCTCTGGGAGCGGCTCCTAGAGAGAGGGTTGCTTAAAGAAATTGTTGCAACACTGTGTGGTTGAAATTCGGCGTTATAGACCATGAAGTCCCTGAACCTCTTCAGTGGAGTGGTGACCCGCCTTTGACGCAAAGGACTTGATGCGGGGTCTTTCTGATGCTGTAACTCCTGTGTGTTCCTGTAAGCGCAGCAGCTTGCCCCACGCATTCTCTGGCCTCTGGTGTCTCGGTCTGCTGATGGCGGATGTGTGGACTAGCAGGTGCATTATCACGAATGTTTGAAGCACTTTCCGAATGTGCACTTTTTTCATTCTTAATAGTGCTGTCACCCACTTGAACCTTGTGCGATCAATCCCACATTGTTTTACCAGGGTACCTATTGATCAGGGGAAATTTGCTCGTGGATGAGACTTAGGTGTGCTTTGTGTTGTGTTGGGGCATGCTTTTGGTGCATTTCACATCATTCGATGTGATATTTGATTTCAGTGTTGATGCCTGTCCGGTATATGCAATCTTGTGCACGTCGTAGTGTGCTGTCAATGCCCATGTGTTATATGTAGCTTCTCCTTCAAGTCAGGTTGAGCTTTGGGGATCACCAGACATTGCCCTTTATATATGAGATTGTTGCGCACCACAAGCTCACCCATAAGCGTAATGTTGGCTTTGGCGTGATAATGGCGAATTTGGATACTTTTGCATCCTCGCTAAAATAGAGGTTACCTTGTGTGCATGATCCAGGTGGGTTGAGGTATGAGTGGTTGGAAAGATATACGACCGGGTGAAGGAGGAGTTGCTGTGATAAAGTGAGTGAAAGAATGATAGTTGAGTATGTCGCCTGCGCATGGCAAGTTTAGCAAGGCTAAGTTCTGCTTTTAGTAATAGAAAACTTGTGTAATATGAGTAGGATGATGCGATGAACCGAGCGGCTTCATTTTATACCATTTTGAGCACGTTAGACCTATGAGGTGAGGATACCATATAATTGAAGTATCTTCTAGAGCGGGCCGAATCAATTAATTAAAAGTGCACAGTCTTTTGTCCTTATTAGCAAGATGCAAGCCTCGTTTGCGACCTCTTCCCTCCCTCGTTACATTTTGGTGTAGGTGCTGGCTGCGAATCCCAGTCCTTCTTTACAGTCTTGTGTCCTTATTAGCAAAATGCAGGCCTTGTTTGCCACCTCTTCCCTCCCTTGTCACATTTTGGTGGAGATGCTGGCTGGCAATCCCAGTCCTTCTTTCCTTCCTCGCTGCAATACCACTTCCACTTGAGAAGATTATTTTTGGACATTTCATCCTCTAACATTCTGCACAGTCAAAACGTGGCCCCTTTTAATCATGTACTCAGTTACTTGGGTATTTCTTAATACCGTCAATGGTTGTCTGTGCTTCTCTATGGTACTCTCCACAATAATGAGGCCCAGGGTGTCGGAGCGAAATGTTTTGTTGCGATAGCAATTATATAGACACTCTCAGCTGGTTTTTGCCGTCGCCGTGTCCCGGATATGTATATGTATTTATATATAAATAAAACCAATAAACAAAAATAAATCTGAAGATTTTTTTTCGGAAGTGCGCCACCGGGATTCGAACCTGCGACCCGTGGCTCCTCAGCCTGCCGCTTTAAACAACTGGGCCACGTGCCACCGGTTGTGTAGAATACTAACGGCGAGCTATTTATATACACCATATAACGCTGGCGGTATGTAGATCTCTGAGGTGCTTCCGCGTGTGCAATATCACCTGCGAATTGCCCGCAGGGTGCGCTTTAAAGCTATGATCCTAGATTTTGCTTCTGTTTGAAAACTGCCCTTGAGATGCACACTAAAAGTGGCCATTTCTGTACCCACACGCGATGTGGAATGCCTGGTAAACAATGCGTTGAATGCCACTGCGCGGCAGGAGGCGCGAGGGGCCACTCCGCACGCCACAGTTTTCAAGAAAACAAAAATATCTAAGAGCGTTGGGTTGTCGCACGCCGCTCAAACATGAATAAGTAACTGGGACAGTTATTAGTTCGCGCTTGTCCTGTGTATACCTGTGGATTCTTTTCGAGCGTCCTTCGTTGTGTTTGAGAAGTGCAGCGCGCTGCGAGTACCGTTGCTAGTTCGTGATCATCCTGTGTGTGTTCTTTTCGTGAGTCCTTTGCGCTTGATGGGCACGCTGCAAGTATCGAGCTGCTTGGTGTTCCTCTTGTGAATTGTAATTCGTTGCTATCACATTCATCGCTTCGCCTTTGCGACATAATTGTGACTTTTTTCATTTTGGTTTTAGTTTCGTTCTACTGAAAAAAGTTGCATCCCATTTACATTTCAGAATGAAAAAGAAAAATAGTCCATAGCAGTTCATTGCGGTCTTTATTTGCGTACAAAACAATTTCAAGTTAATGTGACGATAGAATCGTAATATTTATTTTGCCTCAGAAATGAATTGTGAATCCTCTGAGCAGGCTGAATGCTTTGCATCAAGGGAATGAGCATGACCTCAGAAGAAACACGTCAAGTGTACTCACTTATAGGCGAGACCGCTATTCTGGTAAAACAAACTTCAGCGCTTGCCCTTGTGGCTAGCACACCAATTGCCACTTGCCGTAACATGTGCGGCACTGGTTGCCGCTCTTTTCATTCTTCCTAAAATTTCAACACATCTTTGGAATCCCTGCCTGAGACATGCGCTGATACTATTCTTGAGGTATGCGTTAATGCTCACGTTGCATGACCTCGGTTGTTCTGGATTGCCCTTGAACGTTTCCCTTGAACCGAAAACCGATAAAAAATATTTTGGTTCCACTCTGACTCCGAAACAAAGTGATAACATTTCTGTTACAGCCAAAAAGATAGTTTTTTGTTTTCATTCTGTTCTGACACACTGCTGATGCCACATGTGAACTAAAATTTCTATTAGCTGCACACTCAGCTTTCAGCTTAAATATAAGAACTCACCATTGTTCAGTGCCACAGGTTCCTCTGCACCCAACAACCATAGGGTGATTACGTTTGTTGTCGTCAAAAAAACAACTTTCAATTATGCTCTCTTTGCCACTGCAGGTCATGTGCGGCGTACATGAAAGTGTGCCCGACATCTCTTTGTTGTCGTGAAATGGTCTTCAGCTGATGATTCCAGGCTCACTATGAGACGTATTGGTGGAGGACTTCTGGGACTGAGGCCAGGAACCTTGCTCTTCTTTGCCTCAGCACCAGGCTCCTGGAGAAAAATCAAGGCAATAGTCTGCAATCTTAAAGAGGATACCAGCATGTCGGTGAGATCAGCACTAGCTCGGCAGAGTCCTTGTGAGCCTTAGTCGAAGGGCCCATCACTGTCACACATGTGCGAGGCTCAACACTGGGAACGTCGGCGCCACCATCGGCGTGACGTGCTTGGCAGGATCACATGGTCTCAGCGGCTGCGTCGGCTGCTTGTGGAGCACTGCCACGTGCTTTGAAAACAAGTTTCAAGTTCCATCTATGCAGCAGTCAGTTCGAATGCGGAGATTTTCTCGCATTTTGAACACAATTGCGGAGGTTTTCGCAATTTAATCAATTGTAATAGGGGTGGCTGCCTCCGAAGGCAAGCGCTCAACTGCTGACTTGAAGGTCGCGTGATCGCAGCCCGACCGCAGTGGCTGCATTTTTTATGGAGGCGAAAATGTTTGAGGCCCATGTACTTAGATTTAGGTGCACATTAAGAACCCCAGGTGGTCGAAATTTCCGTAGCCCTCCACTACGGCATCTCTCATAATCATATCGTGGTCTTGGGACATTAGACCCCAGATATTATTATTATCCGAAGGCAATGAACATGGTGCTCTACTGCTCGGTGCCACAGTGCCAGACTTACACAACGGAACCCGGTGTCAGCCTGCACCGGTACCCGTGGGACAAGAAACTGCGTGTAGTGTGGGTTCTGAAGCTAAGAACCGGCAAGCATCCATTGGCTACGAGTCATGCGTACAACAAGCACTTCCACGACGAAGACTTTCGCTACTGCATCGGGGCTGCAATGTATGGTGAGAAGCAGAAAGCACGCACCGAGACGATTGTTTGCGTGCGCTTGCCACCGGCTAATAGTGCTAATCTCCAGCAGGATGGAAAAGCGCTACCTTTTACCAGGTGCGATACCATCACACTACCTTCCCGTGTGGCCTCTTGATCATTGGCCCCGTGCTCAGCGTCCAGAAAATCGGCTGCAGATGCATAGGTCATTGTTTAGATAGTATGTTGGATTATAAAAAACGCAGAGAGTCCCTTATGTATTCGCCTAGATGACTGGAAGGCGAAAGCGATCTTCTTGTCAGTCGATGTATTGATTCTCCCCTGCCTCCCCTTCAAAAGCTTTCTGCACCTAACATGGTTTGTACTGCCTCCGTGATCGGTGAGCTGATCACAGAGGCAGTGCAAAGTGACCATGTCGTGTGAATACGTCGTCATGCGACGTCAAATGACGTCACAAATTTTGCCGATCTGTGACATTGTTTGTGTACTCACAAATTCTCATATTTTGTGGTGTAAAGATCACAGCGTGGTGCCAAAACGTGCTCGTAGCAAAAGCGAAACCATCAGTTTGGACATAGATGCAGATACATGCAGAAGCACCGTTGGTCCCCGCGAACCCGTGGGATCGCTGGCTTGAGGCTTCTTTCTGTTACGTTCCACTTGGTTGTACAGGTAGTCTACTCTAACAAGATATTTCGCATAGTTTGCACTCTGCGACCAACTACCTTTCACGCAAGAAGCCAGTTTAGGGGCCTCCGTTGCGGTGACCGCGTGATGCGGGTGCTCTGTTTTCTGACAGCAACTGTAAACTATGTTGGGCTTTCTGTTCGTTGAAAATTATTATTTTGACAGTAGAGAACATATTTTGTTTCGAAAGTACTTTCATAATGTCCTGGAAGGCATCCGCGAGGTGTTTTTGTAGAGCGCCAACAGCAAAACCTACGGGGAGTGCACTGGTGGTATCCTACCTAGCACACAATCGAAGTGCGTCTGATAGAGGGCAACTCCATAACTCTTCACCCCCAATAGAATATTTTATGGGCGGGTAACGGTGCCGCCATATTGGCCTGTTAGCTATGCCGTTTTGTATTCTAAGAACTAAATGAACAGTGCTACAGTAGACACACATGCATGAAAATGGTTGGGTTAGTGCGTTCGACTTTTCATGACCTTGTAAATTTACGTTGCAATGTACAAAAATAAAGAAACATTCACTCAGCAGCCCAAGTTGGTGGCACCCATATGCCTTCCTTTGGTTGAACTTCTAAGCATAACTTGCATTTACTGTCTATACAAGCTTATATGCATGTGTGGTACGCATAGGATGCTCCGAAGTGCATGTAAAAGAGCGTAATTATTGGGTGCAAGTTGCCTAGCATGAAGTTTATGCATTTTGTAAGTAAATGTCAACTGGGCTGTTTTTCCAGCAGCACCAGCATGGTGTTTAGTCATCAATACGTACAAGATTCTGAGCACTGAAAAATTTAGACTTGCAACTTCCAATGAAAAGGGTTTTTGTTTTTTTTGCTGTCTTTAGTTACAAAGAAGCAGTGCTTTTCACAGTGCAGATTTCAACCTAATGAAGTCACAATGATGAGAGAAGAAATTAAGTATGTCACTCGGCAGGCCTCAAAAGAAGAACCTACATCTTTCGAGCCAAGAAAGCAGGCGGTGCAGTCACTGTAGACCACGCGATCCTACCTAGCACATCACGCCAACGAAGGTGCTAGCTTTTCCAGGGTGGGATTTGTCCCCAATAAATAAGACTTTGTCTTCACGACTGCTTCATGGAACTCTACTGATGGGAAAGCTATAGCACATGGCAGAAAGAGGGATAAAAATGGCCTTTTGCCTTCGACAGCACTGTGCATCATGCTCATGATGTCATTCCAGTGTTGATTGCCCATTGGTGCTAAAGGGGTTACACCTGCTTTCCTGTGAAAATACTGTTGCCTTCTAAAGTTGTACCCAACTATAGCTGATTCAAAATTCAAGTGCAGTTCGAAACTGCATTTTATATTCCAGCAATATTTGTAGGCCTGATTATTTTGCTTGTAATTCTATTTGTTGTTGATGAGAACTAACATACAATTATTGTCTGTTAGTTCTCATTAATATTGTGTCTAACAAAGAAATACGAGCCCTAAAGTCACCTTGTTTCCTCTATTCGTTGTTGGTAATATTTTGTTTCCCTCTCTCCTCTCTCCCTAGGTGCATGTCGTCAGATATCAGAGGACCTGATGTCACAGGTGAATGGGAAACATTACATCTGAACCCCTGCTATTCACCTTTCTTTGTTCGTGCGATCAAAATCCCAGCTGCAGTTAAATTTTTCGCGATTAAATAGGGACCAAATTATTTGGTCAGAAAGACTGTGGAATGTTACTTTTCATCTATATCTTCGTATATTTTCCTTCATCTGTGTAACTATGTGCATTTGGTAGTGTTGCTTCGTGAATGATATTTTTCATATGTTCATGTTGTTGTGGCCTCTGTGTTTGTGTGAGTTTTTAAGGAGCTCTTTTTTCTATTGCCTTTTATTATATGCTTTAGCTTTCTCATTGTCCTGTTGTATTGAAGCACTGCATCAATTCAGCTTTTAACCATTTGTTGCTTGGTCACTTATATTTCATCACACTTTATAAATTACTGTATTTTTCGGAGATTTTATGCATTGTTACTATTTAAATAATTTGGTGTAAAGTGTATTGATGCCGTAAGGCTAACTAAATAAAAAAAGTGTATATCAGATCATAGCTTATTATTATGCTTAATGTTGCAAAGGAAGTTGATTGATAAGCCCTATAGTTTCCTTGGTTATTGCCAGTGGATGAACTTTCATCAGCATTTGTTATTATAGAGATTCTGTCATCTGTGTAGGCTTATTGATTCCATAATTACTTTCAGTTGTGGTTTGGCTGTTGCTGGCACTCTTATTAGTGGTTTTTTTCTGTTTTGAAGCTTTATGCAGACATACGAGAACTTAGAAATTTCATTTGAAGAGCAGAAGTTCTCACTAATGGCAGGTTTCTATGATCCCATGACTTTTATGCACAAATAAATATTCGGAAATTTTTACTTGATCATGTATACATGTGGACGCATTACAGGGGCCTGAAGGAGTCATGAAAACGTCCGGACAGTTGCAAGCTGAAAAAAGCAATTTCGACAGAAGTGCTCTTGTACATTCAGGATTTTTGAAAGACGACCTTTATTGTACTCGTGCGCAGCTGTGTTTCGAAGCACAAATCTGCATTTATTTCAGCCAGTGTCTAGAGTAAAATGCATTTTGCACCTGCACTAAACGTGCATTTGGCAACAACACTATGGTTGGTACGTTGCACTTGCTATTCACGTGTTATGGCACTGAAGCACATTGTCAAAGGTGTTCTTGTCAGAGGAAGAAAGTAAGTGGTAGCAGCGGACAATGCACTTCAATTGTCTATGACCGCTGGCACCACTTTTAAGATTAAAGAAGTAATGTGCTCGGTGATTGAAACATGATACTTAGTGTGCGTGGCTGCTGGCGGTGAGGGTAACGGTGAGAGCGAGAGCGTTTGTGACGCATGGTTACTGCATCCAATAAACATTCGTTCAGTCTGTGGTTCTTGGTGGCGCCAGCAGATCGATGCAATTGTTCATAACGCTCGCTTGCTAGTTCTAGCTGCTTCACACCATGCGGCACATGAGCGCAGGGTTTTGAAGCCGCAGCGAGCGGCACTCCGCCGGTGCCGCTAAGAACTACAGACTAAACGGTCGTCTACTGGTATGCAGTCAGCATGCGTCACAAATGCTCTCACCCTCACCATCATGAGCTACGCACTCTGAGTATCATGTTTCAGTTGCCCGACCCTGTACTTGCTCTTTTATGGTCGATTGAAATAGGGCACATCTGGTGTGCATACGCTTGTGGCGCTAATAACTATTTTAATTAATCGGAGGCTTGACAACAGAGTGCCTTTTTTGGTATTGCACTGCCAACACTCGATGTTTCACACTTCTGATAAGATCACCTTCTTTATTATTGTTGCGCTGTCGCATGCGCTTTTGTGAATGCCACTAAATTGAATGAAAATATTGACAAGGGCGAGAAGTGCTAGTTTCTGCAATAAGGACTCTGTACATATGTTAAACAACCCAGATACAGGAATACTGTGCGTTTGCCACCAATTTGGTACATTTAAGTTCCTTCTCTCCAGTTTGTATTCGGTGCATAATTATTTTTAAAAATGTTGTCATCGAAAAATATTGCGGCACACATGGGCTTTCGTACTTGACTCGAGTGACAAAATGCAATAGCGCTGCATACCACTTCCACTTAGTTCACAATTTTAATGATGTTTTCCCCTCAAAGATTTGTCTACACATCAGAAATCCTGTTGTTGAACAAACAGCTATGGAAAATATTGCGAGTCCGTTCCTGGGTGCGCATTGTTGAACTGTGATTGACAGAGATGAGAACATTAGGTCATCTGAAAATTTATGTTAGGATTATAAACTTTTGGCGTCACTTCTGTAACATCAAAACATATCATCCTCTGTGTGCATTTGTTAACCAACCGGCAAACATTATTGACCGTATTGCTGTGTGACAGTTATTTGAATGTAGATGCAGGTGTTCATGAATTCACTGTCATGGGCCAATGGCCAATGACATGTTCTTTCTTTGTATTGTCTCGAGTGTGTTTACCCCCAACCCTTCGACTGCTGCTTGGTGTGCAAATATATTTTCTTGGTAACAGTTTAGCTCTGCGTTTTGCTTACCTGGTCCTTAGTTATCTCAGGTGTGTTTATCAAGCAAATCTAAAATACTGACAGCCCCTATGCATTTTTTAAAACTGTCGTCAAAACTGTTTCGATTAGTGTTAATCAGAATTAGTCTCGTGTCGTATCTTTTGAATTGCATATTGCAGTCACAATGGCTTCACTTTGATCAGAGCGAAATACAGAAACACTTGACCTTGGATTTTGGTAGATGTTGGAAAAACCAAGATGGTTATAAATTAATCCACATTTTCCTGCTATACAGCACGACTTGTATAGAATTCCGCATAGCACCACATCATTTAAATTCTTATAAAATAAGAAGCAATATTTGAGTAACCTGTATAGTTTTGTTTGTGCAGCATTGGGACCTTCCAGCAGTCCAGCAGCTGCGGATGATGAGGAGCCACATCCGGCACACCGCTACCACTGTCAGTTCTGTGAATATAATACTTTGAAATCATCCCATCTGCAGACACACATCAGGGTTCACACAGGCGAGCGGCTGTATAAGTGCAACCAGTGCCCTCAGAGCTTCTCGGTAAAGCGTTCATTAACAAAACACCTGCTTATCCACGCAGGCGTGCGGCCCTTTAAGTGCCACTTATGTCCTCAGAGCTTCACGGTAAGGCAAACGTTAACAGAACACCTGCGCACTCACACGGGTGAGCGGCCATTTAAGTGCCACATATGCCCTCAGAGCTTCACGGTAAAGTGTTCACTAACGGACCATTTGCGCGTTCACACAGGCGAGCGGCCGTATGAGTGCAACCAATGCCATCGGAGCTTCTCGGCAAGGAGCTCGTTAACAGAACACATACGCACCCACACAGGCGAGCGGCCATTTAAATGCAACCATTGTTCCCAGAGCTTCTCAGCAAGGCAAACGTTAAGAGAACATGTGCGCATTCATACGGGCGAGCGTCCGTTTAAATGCGACCATTGCCCTCAGAGCTTCTCAAAAAGGTCCACATTGAAGGCTCATCTGCGCACCCACACGGGCGAGCGACCATATCAATGCCCTTTATGCCCAGATACATTTGGGCATAACTCCAGCCTCAGAAGACACATGCATCAACATGAACACAAGTGACCATTTACATGGATGTTCTGCTGTCCGAGCTTTTTTTTTTTTTATAGGAACATTTGCCTGGTTTGTTGAGATACACTAAGGTGATGCAAAGTTATGTCCAAAAGGCCCACATTGAAGGATCACCTCCGCATTCACACAGGTGCTGCAGTGCTATAAGCGCCACCTATGCCCACACAGCTTCTCATAAAGGGTAACATAGAAGAATCTCCTGCTCATCCGTACGGACGGGCAACCATAGCATTTACCTTTATGTACTCGGATGTTTAGGCGTGAAGGAAATGTCCAGACACACTTGCATCAGCTTGAATGTCAGTGATCATTTAAGTGCAAGCTGTGCTTTTCGAGTTTTCTTGTAAAGGCACATTTCACTGGTTGCTGTCAGTAGAGGATTGTTATACATGGAGTAAAATGTAGTGGTATTGTTCGATTACTTTTGTATTGCTCCTTTACAGCGTTCTTTTTTGAGCAGTCAAATATTTCTTGTGTTATGAGCTCAATAAAAACTTGGTTTATTTGTGCTGATGCGCGATCACACCTCTATTACCAACTCCAAGTCCTCTGTGCAAGCCACTCGAACACATTAAATTCATCGTCAATAGCTCACGAAATGAGACAACAGAAAGGAAGAACACAAGCAAATCCTGTTGTCCCATTTCGTTGCACTATTTACGATGAATTTAATGTCGAAACACCAACTTGCCCAACATTCAAGTCTCGAAGATACGTGAAGTCGTTGCA
Source organism: Rhipicephalus sanguineus (assembly GCF_013339695.2). NCBI lineage: Eukaryota > Metazoa > Arthropoda > Arachnida > Ixodida > Ixodidae > Rhipicephalus > Rhipicephalus sanguineus. The sequence continues at coordinate 154,078,840 of NC_051177.1, read as the reverse complement.
CTGTAACACCACCATGTGGGTCACCAGCTGTGCAGGTGTAAATTATGTATACTTCGGGTATCAATGGGGAACCACATATCTGTGCTTCATTGTTCACGGCATTCTGGGTAATCGGGAAGAACAAGTGTTATTGCAACAACAATTATAGGGACACTGCAAGTGGGATTTCAGTGTCGGTGTAGTATTTGATACAAGATCCAAACAGGAATAGATCATATCGCACCCTGCACTCGGTACACTGTGGGAGCTCGACTAAATGCACGCGAGTGCACCTGCATCACACACCCGAGTAGTGAATGAGAAGCGAGGGCAGAGCTTTGGGAAGGAAAAGTACACCGTATGAATGGATGAAAACAGTGAGCATTGCCATGCAGGGGAGGGAGGAGGTGATCGCACACGACATGGGAAAGAGTGTGTCAGTGTGCTCTTTAGTCACCTCGCTCACACCACCCAAAACCTATCGGAAAGAGAAAAGTAAGGCAAAGACTGTGTGGTTAACCAGAGGAGATCTTGAGATGGCCGCCCTGTAGTTGGGTAGGGGAATTGGAGGGCAAAGGACTTGCAAGACCGAATAAACAATACGACATGATCAATGTGGCTCTGTGATCACCATCTACGAGTTCAGTGACATTTCACCGCAACACTAACTTTGGTGACAAGTAGTGCTCTAGCATTTACACATCACAAGCATTGTTTAGGTACCCCCATACTTCCTTGCAAATCTTCAGATTGTGCACAGACAAATGCAAGCATCTAGGTCATCATAGTATTATAACCTGTGTCGTGTTTTTTAGCTTGATTATCCTCTTTTTTTATTTGTAGTTGCAATTACACACATGTTTTGTGATTTTGTCATTAACAAATGCCCCCTTGATAAACAACACATTGGAACATTGTGATATAACTTCATGTATGTTTGTGTTATGTCTTTCTCTTCAAATGAAAGTTGGCGAGGTCGTAAAATACCAAGCCACTTATTCGGTAAAAAAGCTGGAATGTTACTTTGCTTTTCTTGCATCGGTGTAGCTGGTGCCCTCTGTTGTGCTGTTTGGTAAATGATGGGATGTGGTATTTTCATATCAAGCTCATTTTTCTTGCCTCTATGCTCTGTATATGTAAACTTTGTTTTAAGATCTTTTTTTATTTCCTTTTGCATACAAGCACTTTTGGCATTGATTAAGCTGATAATAAACAACACAAACAAATGTGGTGAAAACCGCACTATTTTTTTCATGCTGTTTTCATGATGTACAAGGAACTAATGCTTTTCAGCTACCTTGCTAATTAAGCATTTAACTGGTTGTGGCATGTACCCGCCATGGTGGTCTAGTGATTAAGGTGCTCGAATGCTGACCCGAAGGTCGCGGGATCGAATCCCTGGCCGCTGCGGCCGCATTTTAGATGGAGGCGAGAATCCTTGAGGCCCATGTACTTAGATTTAGGTGCACGTTAAATAACCCCAGGTGGTCGAACTTTCCGGAGCCCTCCACTACGGTGTTCTTCATAATCATATCGTGGTTTTGTTAAACCTCAACAATTATTATTATGTTTTTCACATGTATGTTTGTGTTATGTCTTTCAAATTAAAGTTGGCGAGGTGGTAAAATATTGAGCCGATTGTTCAGTAAAAAACCAAAGAACTATAAGATCGTTTTATAACACTGATTACATTACTGTGTTTTGCGAATACTATTCATTGTTGGCATTGCAATGTTCGTACTGAAAGTATATGAAATCACTCGCATTTTATTATAGTCTTAATGTTGCAAGGAAAGTAGAACTATGGGTTTGATGTGCTCATTTGTTGTGGCTACTGAATGCAATTGCATGGACAAATTTTCATCGATAATCATTACTACAGAAGTTCTGTTCTCCATCTTGCATTTTGTCTAACAAAGAAAAACGAGCCCTTAAAAGTAATCTCCTTTCCTTCAAAAATGTAACAGTGATACTAAATCATATTTATATACACACACTTTGTATTATGTCTCGTGTGATACTTGTCTTAGTCCCATATCTGCCTTGCTTGTAAAGGGTTCTTTGGTCTAGTCTAGCTGTCCATAACAGCTTTTAGCCAAGGAACCTCTCCAGAATCTGTATTTCGTCTCGGAAATAAAAATAGTTTGATTTGACTAGTTGGCCCATTTGTCTGAGCTTCCTGTTTCGTTTCTAGAATTGTCTAGGTGCTTAAAACATGTAGTTTAAGGGATGCTGAACAAAAATGTGAAAAAAAAAAAAATGACGAAAGCTTAAAATTTTCGCTCGAAAGACGCAACTGTTTTGAAAAACAGTTTATTTCACATATTTTCGAACGGTTGGCTTGGCTGTATTTTTGTACGATAGCGAGCGCGCGCCGGCGCCGGCGTGCTTGCGTATATATACACGCACATATACAAACGCACGCACGGACATATATGAAGTGTGGTTTAACTCCCCCCCCCCCCCCCCCCCGAAAAAAATTTCTGGCTACGCCCCTGCCGAGGGCGGAAGCAGGGTGCGCGCTTTCCTGTCCATTACAAACTTCTAGGACACTGTACTGTCTATCTTCACTTCTTTCTCCACCTCTCCTTTACATCACATTGCTCCCACTTCTACAAAGCCGCTGTAGTGTTTCTCATGCGGGAGCATTGTTTGCTGCCGGTGCCGTTGGTGGGACCGTAAGGGCTGCGGAGCAGCTTGAGAGATGCGGGCCATGGCTGGCATGGTTGGCACGCCCGTTTCCTGCGGTTAAACCTTACACGTTCGTGACAGTCACGCGGCAGTTCGTGACAAAAAATTAAAGGGAGACTAAAATGAAACAACGTCGGCTTAGAATGATAAATTGTGCTCCGAAAACTCCAATTTTGTTAATTTCGCCATCATAGGTTTACTAACAGAGAAGAAGATCAAGGCCTAAGTTTCACTTTTACTTTTCGTGGCGAAATCTCCGCGCGTGATGTCACGGATTTCAAAGTGTATTTTTCCTATTTTGGCGGCATTGACACAACGAAATTTGCTGAAGCTTGGTATTTTAATTTCTGGCCGCCTCAAAGGACAATATGCTTCATTTTTTACCGATTGGGAACTACGTAGGACATAGAAGACGCTGTGAAAATCTACGACGTCACGGTGATTGGTGCGGGAATTTCAAGGTGGGGTCGCTACCAGCACTTTCTGTACGTTTTCTCGCTTACCAAGCGTCTTCTCGCGGCAAGCATGGTTATTTTGGTGATTTTCGCTACTAAAAGCCCGTGAATGTTTTGGCGCGACGAGTCTGCGCATCCTATATTTCTCATTCGTGCACAGTCACTTGAGCTACTGCATAGCATTATGGGGCAGTACATATATAAAACCCATTTGAAATGTATTAGCCGCCTGCAAAAGAGGGCAGTTAGGATCATTACATTCTCAAATGCTGCAAAAGAACTGTTCCATTTAAGTGATGCGTGTACTTCGCTGGACTCTGTTCACGTGACCAGTGTTGCTGATATAGTGCATAGAATAATAAAACATTATGGTGACCCATTCCGATTAAACACCTTTACGTTACCTGCGCGCTGTAGCTGCAGCGAACAGCTGCTTTAATATACCGGTTGCCAGAAATCGATCGAAGGCTCGTAGAATTTCACGGCGCTCTCATTTGGAATGCCATACCGATCCTGATGTGAAAGAGGCGAATAATTTTTCAATGGCCGTGAAGCACTTCATGCGCAGTTTCTAAGTATATTACAATTGTATAAGTGGTTATTATTGTGCTGTTATTCCCTGCATAATTGAATCGTGTTTTTTTTTTTAAATATTTGTATCCAGTTTGTTGACCTTTGTCGTTGTTGTACTGCTTGCGCAATTATGTAGGCATGTTACACAATTGGTCCCGCTACTGGCCAGTAGGCTATGGGACCAAACGAGTGTTTGTGAAGTTCTTTGTTACGTGAATTTGAAAGTCACAATAAAAAAGATGTGAAAAAGTAATTTACTAATACAAGAAAAATCTCTTTTCTATGTGTCCCTTCAAGGCACCTTCGCACTAATGGTGCCGAGCCTGAAGGAAGAGCGGAGACCGGCGGCCTTCCTTTTTTATCTTTATTTTTCTCTTTCTCTCTGTTTTTTCGATCTTTTTTTCTGCCTCTTTCTTTCTTTCTCGGTATATACTTCTTTCGCGCTCTTTCTTCATCTTTCTTCCCTTTGTATCCCTCTATTTCTCTTTTTCTTTCGGTCTTGTTCTCAGTTTTTCTTCTCTTTTTTTTTTTTGCGTCTCTTTCTTTCCATCTCTTTCTCGCTCTGTCTATTTCTTTCTCCGTCTTTTTATCTTTTTTCTGTCTCTATTCCTTCTCTTTTTTTCCCTCTCCCTCTGTACTCGTGCTCTCACCCACCCAAGTTATTGTATCCCACGCCGGACATATCGGCGTGCGTGTTCTGGAGCGAAGCAGAAGATGAAAAAGACGAAGGTAGCGCGTGCCGGCCGAGTTATTTGCGCTCACGATGATGGTAGTTTTTGTACACGACGGACAGAGTTTTTCCTGGCGAAGAAATTTGATTTCGTTTTATTTACTTATTCTCCTCCTCCTTTCCGCTTTCATCTCCTTTCCTTAATCCTCTCCTCCTCCTTTTCTTCTTTCTATCCACTTTGCCGGGCAGAGTTGTCTAGTGGTGCTTGCCCGATGCATATATGCCCGCCCGAGGTTTTTTTCGTCCAGCACGGAGAGTCTAATGCTTGGCTCAGGCCCGTAGCCATGGGGAGGGGGGGGGGCTAGCCTCCCCCCCCGTGAAATTTTGGTGAAGTACGTGTTTTAACCAAAAATAAATCATAAATATAGGTGTTTTTCACCGCGGCAGACCCTAAAACAAGGCTAGCAATGCTCAAAACCGGGTTAAAATATACGAACCATGTCTAAAAAGATATAATTAACAGAAATAACCTATAAGTCAGGCTCGTAGCCAGGAATCTTTTTCGGGGGGGGGGGGGGGGGCACTTGCTGAAAATCTTGACTATTTGAGAAAAACACCTATTTTCATTATTTATTTTTGGTAAAAACACCTACATCACCAAAATTTCGGGGAGGGGGCCCGGGCCCCTAGCCCCCCCTGGCCACGGGCCTGTTATAAGTAATCGAAATAATTAACTAAAGATCTCTAAAACACTTCGGAAACATGCCGCTGACACCCGCGCCGTGCAGTTGAGGCGTACCGCCTCGCTAAGCGTGCGATTGCTCCTTCCAACGGCGCTTCTCTGGCGCCTTCGTCGCTACATCTGAAGGTGGAAACAACCTGATGGAACATCGCTGCCGTAACAAGCACTGCCGTAACAAGCAGGAAGTCGATAAAGCCCAGCAAAAAGTAGCGCGCATGTCGCAAACCGAGTTTGCTAATTCCCTAACAAGATTCTACTTGTGCCAGGGAAACCCTACATGCGTATACCATCGTCGGTTTGTTAAACGGAGCAGTAGGAACTCTACAAACAGGGGCGAAGCCAGGGGGGGGGGGTTGGTGGTTTCAACCCCATCACGAAATTTTCAAATTTGCTTGCGTATATATATACACGCACACATACAAACACGCACGAACACACATAAAGTATGGTTGAACCATCCCACCCCGAAAAAAAATTTCTTTCTAGCTCCGCCCCTGTATACGAACGGGAATCACTGGATGCCCGTGCTACTCACTCTTTCAGGTTTCCCAGTAGTGAAGCTGCATTTAGCGCAGAATTTAGAAATACACCAATCGCTGCACATGTCTTTCTCTTTTTGCGATGCATCGCGCGCATACGTCCAAAGAATTGAGCAAGACGCGGTACGACGTCACGATTTTCGATTGGCGCTATGCTTTGGTTCAACAAGTCTTAAATTGGTGACCCCCGTTTCCAAAACGCCCCCCCCCCCCTCCGCGAAAATTTGACGACACATGGTGTTTTATGGAAAATAAATAATGAAAATAGGCGTTTTTCTCAAATAGTCAAGGCTTTCAGCAGTCCCCCCCCCCCTCCCCCGAAAAGATTCCTGGCTACGGGCCTGCCTGAACGATATAAGAAAATAACTACTTGGGTTTAGTCAGTGCTGTTGCCAATAGGACTAATCATGATTGTTACTTGGTACACGGAGGTAACAGAAACACCATATCGGGCGCTGACACACGGCACACGCGGCATAGGGTGTATGCACCATAGAGTTTCCTAAAATTAACTAGAGGGGACTCTGGCGCTGCGATCGTTCAGCTACCATGGGAATGATGGGTAGTACACAAATTTGCCTAGTCTTCGTGCTTGCGGCTTCAAACGTACTTGTGGCTTTGTTTATTGCTATGTTTTAGTTTTCTTTCGGATAAAAGAATGGATCGTTGTCAACTTCGTGACCAGATTTGAAGCGCTGAGCCTAAAGAAGTTAAAGTGGCGAAGTGAAACTGCTGACTTTTGCTGAACTTCGTTTTGCGACAAAGCGGATGCAGCCGACGCGGAGCCAAACGGAGCCGAAAGTACGAAGTTTAGACAAATTTGTGTACTACCCATCATTCCCATGCTGGCTGAAGCGTCATGCGTTGCAGCTCCCATAGACACTAGCGCCAGAGTTCCCTCTAGTAAGTATTGTAGGAAACTCTATGGTATGCACGACCGGCATCGACAGCGACATGCAGGCAAGTCTCGCTGTGCACTCTGGGTAATCCGCCATTTTGAAGCAATAACAAGCAGACGAGCAAAGCAGACGAGCAAAGCAGCGTGTATGAAGGTGTTGGTATGACCAGTCGATAGCTGTCATGGTTTACTGCGCCGTTGTAGGCTGCAAAAGCCGTACGTACACCAAAGCCGAGAAAGAGAAGGCTAAGCAGAACAGTCAGAACCTCAGCAACTTTCGGTTTTTCAAGATTCCAAAGGTGCGGGTTCATGAATGCGGCAAGACGAGGCAGCTGTCGCAACGCCGGCAGCGCGAGTGGATCGCCCGCCTCAAGAGGAAGAGTGTCGCCGATAATCCGCAGAAGTACAAAGTGTGTTGCCGACACTTTTTATCAGGTATGTAAGTCTCGCACCTATGTTACCTATTTTAAGGCGCTGCCCGTTCCTGTCATTGTGCACCGCGGATGCAGGCATTGCTTTGAGCAGAGCGTTGGTGTACTCTGTTTCGCAGGGCCACAGTCTCCAGTGGGTGCTGCTGGCTCTGCAAGGGCTTTTCGGCTCACGAGCTGCATGGCATCGGCACCTAATCGTCGTTTTTTCATCGACAACGCGAAATACATTTTAGCGATATGCCTCACATCCACTTTCCTGATGTGCGTCGGCAGCCACGAGTTGGCGCTGTTCGTGCACGAACGCTCCTGCCGCACGCGCACGCCGTACTCTACGTAAAAAAGCAGTGCCGCGACATGGGAGCACGCCTCGCCGTTCCCGGCCATGCACGTACAGTGCGCGGCAACGACTTCACCGTCGCACTTGCACAGGGCCTATGAATCCACAGGTGGCTTGTTGAGGCTCTGCGAGTGGTTGACCTGGGCAAAAAGATAACATTGTATTCTGCTAGAAGAATAAAACACTTTAACGTACCTTTGTTTTGAGAATCACGGAGTCTGAGGAAACTTCCTTAACCGATGGCTCGAGCATCCAACCGCTGGTCACAATATTGTGGCCTTCTAATCCTCTTTGAGCCTTTAGTTGCTGGCGGGTAAGGAAGTTAGTCCTCAAAACAAGCAACTCGCTTATGTCTGCTGCGTCGATTCGCGACCACAGGTTGACGTCTCTTACTCAGTCGCTTTGCCGAAGCTCAAAGGGGTCCACACCACACGGCAACTTTCTCACTGTAGCGCGCCTGGTCTTTGACGCACAGCGTCGCTGCATAATCCGTTTGATCATGCGTCATTTTGCCGCAAAACAATGTTGCATTCTTGCACAGAGATGCCAAACTTCACGCCCGAAGACCGACTGCGACCACACATCCACGACCAGCCCACAAACGTTGCCTGCTTTGGTCTGCTTGTTATTGCTTCAAAATGGCGAATTACCCAGAGTGCACAGCGAGACGTGCCTGCATGTCGCTGTCGATGCCTGTCGTGCATACACCCTATAGAATGCGGAAATAGTTACACTGAGTCACTGACTACGCTGCATGAAGACGGTAGAATAGTACGCTCGCCAGATAGATCGCGCGTGCCACGGATCAGCTGCATGTTATCCCTCTCAGCCGCTGCAAAGGAAAGGAGAGCGTTGAGTTGCAGCAGTGAAACTTCGTTATATTGAAATCACGGATAAACACTCTTCGTTATACTGAGGCCGCCCCTTTCAGTTTCGCTGGTCAACCAATATCTACTGCGTGCAAGACCGCTGACTTTTGTCTCAAGGGAGCACGACGCTGCTCCGTGCTTCCTTATGGACTGCAGCAATAAGCGCCGATTCTGTCTCAATCACTCTACCACCAGCTACTACCAACGCAAAGTTGGCCATTCCTGTTTGACAGCGATTCAACTGGTTTAAATTTCGTGCCGTAAAGCGCTCGGAGCTTCGGATTGTCTGATCAACTAGAACTAGCTGTGAAATTAGGGTAGTCTGATCACCGTCGCTATCAAGCAATGGCGGCCCCCATGCTCAGTCAACAGCGGCGGTGGTATCTGGTGGTGCCAACACGCAATTTAGACCTTATAGACGTATATTTATGTTCTAAAATGCACCAAAATGTTCGAGATTGTGCTTATTGCACGGCAAATTAAATTTTTGAGCTCGGAATTGCATCGTTAGGTTTCGTTGAAGCGGAACGGCAGCAGAAAAAGTGTTCGTTGTGGCAAGCATATTTATGCATTGACTCCTATGGACTGTTGACGGGGAACCGAGAATTTTTCGTTGTACCGGAAATTTCGTTTAAGCGGCGTTGATTGTGGCGGAGTTCGAGTGTATCCTTTTTGCATTCTGCATGCATCCACTGTTTGAGATGACCATTATATAGCTTGCTCAAGCTGCAACTGCAATTCAAAACTGCATTTGTAGGCCTGTGTGTGATTCTGTTCACTGTCCTCTCTTCCTGCCTTTAGGTGCAAGACACCAAATGTCAAAGGACCTTGAGGTCAACTTTGGACGGAAAACATTGCATCATGAACCCCTGCTGTTCACATTTCGCTGAATATGTGGTGTTCCATTCGGTTGATTGCTGTATCTTGCGATTGTCTTGCATCTTTGCAACTCGTCCTTTCAGTGGTTTGCCTTGTGCAGAATATTTATATGGTCATGTTTTAAAGACGATAGTCTTTCTTGGGGAACTTAAACGCAGAAATTTTGGTCTGTCTGTCTGTTGTCGGTCTTTCTGTCTGTCTGTCTGTCTGTCTGTCACACAACTCAGCCATCCGGTCAAAGTTTAAGCACTTGCTGAACGCCAAGCCATCTTGAACTGGTATCTGCGTTCATACTTGTGAACATTGTCGATCAAAAAGCAAATATTACGCGTATCTGAGGCGCAACGTCAAAACGTAAGTATTAGGTGGTGTATTCCTTTACTAGAAAATACATAGATACGTAATTCTAAAGACCCTGTGTCTCTTAGGCTGCGCTGAAAATGCTAGTGTTTCTTAGGCTGCGCTGAAATGGCGCAGAAACGGCCGGCAGAAGACTGTCGTCTTTCGACTACATTTTTGTTCTCTAAATGGTTGGGTACATCTCAGGGCAGGGACCGAAGTGCGACTGCTAATTGCCTTTGCGACCAAAAAAATAGTCTCGTATGTGTCAGACGGTGCATTCACTTGTCTTTCGGTTCATGACGTCAGTATGGAGTGTACACCCATCATTGCAGGCTGATATTCAACCACTTTTGAGGAAGAAATGCCGCTGTCTTATAAGTTGTATCTGACTATAGCATCTACTATATTCACTTCATGGAAGGTCTTTGTTTTAGATACTCCAAATGAAGGTAATTGATTGCTTTTAAAAGTTTGTTACGAGCAATATTTATTATTCGTACAGCTGCGTAAAGAAAAAAGAAACGACTGCAATGTGGTCTTTGATTTTTCCAGGTATTTCTAAACTCTGATCTTTTGATTTTTTTCTTCACTTCGGTTAAGTTTCTGCACTTTAAAATTCCCTTTCCTTTGTACTTGTAGCCTTAACGCTGAATAAATAAGAGCAATTTCTGCTTCTGTTGTTCTACTTTATGTTCTACAGGGTAGCATACATTCTGCGTTGTTATAGCCTTTAGGGCACGTTTATACGTAGAATGAGTCCGCCTGAGTGGTACAGTGGTTACAGTGCTAGGCTGCTGATCCAAAAGTAATGGGTTCAATCACGGTTGCGGTGGTCGCATTTCGGTGGATTCAAAATGCTAGAGGCCCATGCACTGTGCGATGTCAGTGCATGTTAAGGAACACCTGATGATTGAAATTTACAGAGCCCTCCACTGCTGCGTGCCTCGTAATAATGTGGTTTTGCACGTAATACCCCAGATGCTATTGCTATGCACAAAAAGAGGTCATAATTATTCATTTAGCAGGACAGTAGATGGCAAGAGATTGTCAGATAAATTGTCTACATAACAATAGGAGTGTACTTCACGAACTTGGTCCTTTAGCAATCTCGTATGTGTAAATTGAGCAAATCTAGAATGTCGACCAGCAGTGCTTTATTTTTTTTATTGCCCTCGAAGCTTTTTTATTGAATGAGTGTCAGTCTGCATCCTTCAGATTTCATTTCTTTGGCATTTTCTAATTAAGACTACAGGGCTTGCTATTCGACGAGAGCGAAATGCAAAAGAACTCCTGTACTTGGATTTAACTACACAATTAAGAAGCTTAGGTGGTTTTTAATTAAACAAGATTTCCCCACTGCAGCACAGCTCATTGCCCTAAAGTCTGGTCGCTGTGTAATACATTGGAATATCAATTCATTTCCTTTTGAAACGAAAACCTGTACTTGAGTAACCCGTCTTGTTTCTCTTGCGCAGCACTGTGGTCCAGCGTTCCAGCAGCTACAGATGGCGAGAAGCCACGTCAGGTACGCCTCCACTACTGTACCGTCTGTGACTATATAACGGATCAGTCGAGTAACCTAAAGGTACACCTGAGGGTTCATACGGGCGAGCGGCCCTTCAAGTGCCATCTATGCCCCAAGAGCTTCTCAGTAAACTGCACACTGAAGAAGCACCTGCGCACCCACACAGGCGAGCGTCCGTACAAGTGTGACCATTGCCCACAGAGCTTCTCACTGAGAGAGACATTCAAGAATCACCTGCGCATTCACACAGGCGAGAGACCTTACAAGTGTAGCCTGTGCCACCGGAGCTTCCCAGCTGGGCGTACACTAAGAGAACACCTGCGCACCCACACGGGCGAGCGGCCATAAAAGTGCAACATATACCCTGACAGCTTCTCACAAAACAGCTCGCTGCAACGTCACCTGCTTACCCACTCGAGTGAGTGGTCATACAAATGCCCTTCATGGCCTCAGGCATTCAAACACAAAGATATCCTAAAAAAACACATACATCACCATGAACGTCAATGATGATTTCAGTGCAAGTTCTACTGTTCGGAGTTTTTCTTGCAGAGGCACATTTGACTGGTTCTTTGAGAGCACTTTAACAGTGCCGAGTTATTTAGGGTAACAGTAAAGCTGTGGGTCTAGTAGTAGTGGCATTGCTTCATTTTTGTCACTAGAGCAGTATTATGCATACAGTAAATTATAGAGGCATTCTTCGATTACACTCATAGTGCTTATTTACAGTATTCTTCATTGACGAGTCGAACTATATGTTATTAACTGTCTGAAAACTTGTGTATTTGTGCTGATGAGCTTCTACAACTGTTCTTTCTGCACTCCAGTTCCTTTGTGCAGTTCACTTACAATTACACTCGAAAACATAGCATCATTCCTACGAAGGAGGCCGACAGCGGTGTATATGTAATAATGGTAGTCTAATGATATGTAATAATGATGGTCTGGGCGAGTGTTTGCAGTGATGGAATGATGTTCATGTTTACTTTGCACCTTTCTCGTGTTTGTGCACACGACACCATGCTAAATTATTTCTGTATTGAAATATTGTGTAATGAAGAAGATCAGAGCTACTCAGAAAAGCAGGGTCACGTTGCTGAAGGTGGCCGCAACAGACAATGGTTGGAGTAGTTGGGAGTTGCGGAGGCAACCTGCTGCTCTTTGTCCATGGCCACGACTGCAACTGGAGGCAATGTACGGTTTCTACATTCCAGGATTTTAGAGAACCTAGCACTTCTACCCGATAAAACAATTTAGGCATAGCACCTTTTCTTATATAACACCAGAACACCAAACACTATTTAATTGGAAATGGTAGAGCCAGTGGAATTGTCTGTGTAATGATACATCTTCTTTCAACGTGAGTGGCGCACCCGCCGTAACGTGTAGCACTGATCTTCTTCAATACAACTAGTACAATGTAGAGCGGTAGTAACACTACAAACCTTACTTTGTATGCAGCTTTCTAGTGCATTGCTATTGCTATCAGTGCTTCACCTCTTTAACAGCGAAGCTGTTTAAGCTCGCCGAAATTTGTCTGTTGAAAACAGAAATGATCATCATCATGGACCAGCACATGCTCTCTACATCCTCTTCTTCATCCTCTTCTGCTTCGCTCCCAGAAATTGTGCGCTGATTTCTCCAGCGTAGCCTGTAATAACCCTGGTGGGTCAGAGAACGAGTACAGAGCGAGAGAAAAAAAAGAAAAACAGAAATTTTTGGCAAAATATTCTTCTTGACGTGGGATTCGAACCCACGCACTATCAATCCGAAGCTGAGCATCCTAACCATTTGGCTGTCCAGGCACGCAAGCAGAGCATAGCATAGCCTTGTATAGTATAGTGCAGCAAGGGGGTGAGAGAGAAATAGAGAGAAAGAACGGCAGAGAGGGAAAGAGAAAAATAGTGAGAGATGGAGAAAAGGATAGAAAAAAGGAGAAGCAAGTGAGAAATATATATGTGTGTGTGTATGTGTGTGTGTGTGTGTGTGTGTGTGTGTGTGTGTGTGTGTGTGTGTGTGTGTGTGTGTGTGTGTGTGTGGAGAGAGAGAGAGGAAAAAAAAAAGGATTAAAGAGGAAGAAAGAAATAGAGAAATAGAAATAAAGACGGAATAAACAGACAGAAGAAAAAAGAGGAATAGAGTAAGAAAGGAAACATTTGCAAAACAGCGAAGGCCAGGACTACATAGGTGCCCATCAGCTGTCTCTTTAGCATGCACCTCCAATGCAAGCTACGCTAATTTTTTGGCAGACCTGTCACTTCTATGCTGTTATTTGTTAAACTTCGAGAGGAGGTCACAGGATGTTCCTGCAAAACTTGAGTTGTGCCATAATATTAAGAACTAGCTGAGGCCTCCTGTATTAAATGCTGTAGGGATGTACCTTCTAAGTGAGACTGCAGCAATTCATAACGTCTACTATGACTATGTGTTACCTAGTAACGGGACAACATTTAGGAGCTCTTATACGTTAAATACGCTGTTTAAAAACTCATGCCCGAAATCAATGATGGTAAATGCTCAATATTACATACACCACTAGTATTTTTTAGTGACTGCAGCCTATATTAATGTTTATGCGAATTTATGCTTGTAAGTGCACTAGAAAAGCTAAGTACATGTGGTTTTTCTAATGTGTCAGTGTATTTGGTTCAGAAAAGTAATTTATGTTGCAATGAAACGGAAATGTATCCAAAGCGGCTTCAATGTGTGGAGCTTACCCTACGAGGCGACCGTGAAGGGACGCGACGTTCTCCACTGCCGTAGCGAACGAAGACGCTACGGCCAGGTTCGTCGACTCCGGCACGGCGCAGAAAAAGCACTCGAGGCAGGATGTCAACAAACAACACGGGTTTATTAACCCTAGATGCAGCACAGTACGACAGTCACGGGCTTGCAGGCCGTAAAGGGAACTCCGCAAGACCGATCGAGTACGCTTGCCAGCGGCGCTACGACTACCACACAAAGGGCAGCGGTCGAGCACACAAACGAGAAGCCGCCTGCTAGAGCAGCGCGTCAACCTCTCGTGCTAGCCTGAAAGCATCTCCCGCGGGCAAGCCCGCGCGAGACAGAAGCGAGCTCAAGGGGGAAGGGGGTTTTCACTGGTGGCCGATGAGGACAGGCGTTGCGCAGTGACGTAAGCTAGCTTGGTGGCGTGAGCATGTCGAGGCATGCCCGGACGCGTGCCCGCGCGCCGGGAAGCCGACGCATGGCTCGCACTAGACAAAGAGGCCTGGCGCTGCCGCCGCGGTCGCCATACCGCCGATTAACGGCGGTCCCCGGCGCTCGAGCCGCGCGGGGCCAACACACGCGCTAGCTAGGGAACGAGGCGCCAAAGGGGAGGGCGCGCTCGATTCCCACAAATGTGAATGTATTACTTGGCTTATTGTGTGACACCGCCATGATCACAGAGCAGTGCCACAAAATGCTAAAGTTGGGGAGCAGGTGCTGAGCAAACACACCTTTGCTTCACTTTTTTTTATAGTGACGCCGTATATGGCTTGGTTCTGGAAGATTGTGTCTGCGGACAAAAGATACGTAGCACTACAATTTTCGGTGAGCCGATTAACTTGACTAATCCAGTGTTCTTGTGTCGCAAAAATGGACATGGCATAAAAGTAAACATAAAGGTGTATGATTTCGCCGACATGGCAGAATGACATGAATAATTTTGCTTCAAAGACAAGACCACTCGCATGAAAAATGAATGTAACGCCATTTTTGTACTTTCGACACAACAGGGTTTCTCATGTACAACATAATTTAATATTGAGACCGCCATTGAATAGATAATATGCGTCATGCGCAGGAGAAATACTGGAAACCTTAAGTGTGCGTCTCTTTATTTGCTCAATATAGTAAATAGTGATAGTATATAAATCCACTGTAGCAATATTCGCTACACCAGACCCAGTAGCCACAGCTTCACTGTCTTCCATCTTCACATTACACTATTGGAAGGGCTTCGAATACTTTTTTTTTTCTTCATAGGAAACACATTAGAGCATTGCGAAATCAATTCAGGCTGAGTTAATTTCTTTTTTATGTCTCAAATGGTAGTTGAGCGCTTAAATAGTGACCCAATTATTCGGTCCAAAATGACTGTGCAATGTTACTTTTCGTTAAGAACTATGCCTTCACGATGGTTAGCGCAAACGCAACACGGACTGAGCATTTCAGCATTTGAGCCAAATGAGCATTTTCCAACTCGCCCAATTCGCTACCCTCCTACAGCTATGCCTTCGTTACTTTTTTGTTCATCTGGGTAACTGGTGCATAACCGAAGTGTTGCTTTGTAAACGATACGACATGGTCTTTTCATATTAAGCTCATGTTGTTGCATCTGCATTCTGCATGTGTGAGCTTTTGTGGAGCTTTTTTTTCTATTGTGATTTATTATTATGGTCCAGCTTTCTCATTTGACCAATTCTGCATACAAGTATTTCTTCGCGACAATTCTACGTTAAACCACTTATCACTTGATCAATTCTGTAAATATGTTGCATCGCTCTTAATAAATTGCTGTGTTTTCCAAGTATCATGCGTTGTTATTTCAATGCTAATACTAATAGTATATGAAGTCATAGCTTTTTATTATGCTTAATGTTGCAAAGGAAATTTAATGATACCCTGATATTCTCATTTGTTATTGCCAGTGAATGGAATTACATTGATGAACTTTCATCAGTAGTTGTCGTTACTATAGAGATTCTGCCATCCATTTAGGTTTTTTTTATTCGAGTATTAGTTCCAACTGGTTTTGGCGGGAGCATTTGATGTACCCCCCTGGAATGCAGAGTTTTCTGCGCAAGGTGACACTGCGCCTGCACAAAATAGGAACTGTGTCGTGAGAGGAAATTGCAGTAAGCAGATAAAACCCAAAATGAAATGAAGGATTGACAGAGGTCTCGTACTGCTAGGCAGCAGTACGAGAGCTCTGTCAAGAGGCGGATTCTATAATCAACACGGCGCGTCCGCCGCCACGGACGAATGTGCGAGAAAGAGCTCGCCCTTTCCCCAAGCATTCGCTGTGTTATGATCAGTTCAGTCATGTCGAAGATTCGCGGATCCGGGTGCAACCCCATATAAGCGCGCGGCGACGGAGGGAAGGTAGTCAGTGAGTGAAGGAAGAAGTTATGATGGTTAAGTGAGCTTTATGAGGTGGTCGCCGTCGGTCTTCGAAGTGTTGAGATATGACGCTGTGGGAGCAGTGACAAGTTTTGAAACCAGCGTAGTCGAGGGGACGTGTGATCACCGACTGCGAAGGGCAACGACTCGTCAGCGCTACAGTCTAGGTGGAGGGGCTCATCAAGCTGGTACATATCAAAGTTCTGGAATATTCTCGAGTGTTTGAGCACATGTGATTATTTGTTCCCCATTATTTGTTTTGACCACCTGGGGTTCTTCACCATGCACCTAAATCTACGTACACGGGCCTCAAGCATTTCCGCCTCTATCGAAATTGCGGCTGCCGCAGCCGGGATTCGATCGCGCGACCTTCGGGTCAGCAGTCGAGCACCATAACCACTAGACCACCGCGGCAGGTTAATTTTTGAGACTCCTTTGTGGTGTTGTGAGCCTTCGCTGGAATGTGGAGGGGTGAACGCACTTAGAGCGAGAAAAATCGTTCTTCGAACGAGAGTTCTCGGTTGCAAGATATTAAATGCGAAGCATTTCTTAGGGAACCTCAGACACTTTGGCCGTTTCTATCGACGTATCTATCTGTCCATCTAGCCGCTACGTCAGGGCGCTCTCGTGGTCGTCTCCATAACTTGTAATATACCAAAATTAGCATAGCAGGGGATCAGTGTATGACGAACACGATTCCCTGGTCCCGACTTGAATAACACAAAATACCTGTTGCATACGTCATGAAACCCTTTCTCTCAGTCACGTGTGGCACATACCCGCATATCAGGGTTGATGTTATGCGGGTATGTGCCACAGGTGATACAGTCTCAACCAACACAGTAACGGCGAACACACACATTGACACGCAAGGAAAATGATAATAATAATTGTTGGGGTTTTATGCCCCAAAACCGCGATATGATTATGAGAGATGCCATAGCGAAGGGCTCCGCTAATTTTGATGATCTCGTATTCTTTAACGTGCACGAGATCGCACAGTACACGAGCGTGTAGCATTTTCCCTCGATAGAAATGCGGCCGCCGCGGGCCGGATGGAACCCGCGACCTTCGGGTCAGCAGCCGAGCACCGTAACCGCTACACCACAGCGGCGGACGCAAGGAAAGTGACGGAGCTGAAGACAGAACACCCCTGGAAGGCGCTCAACTACCACCCACTCGTCAACATGCTCCGCAACGTGGACCACGTGGATTACAAAAACAAAAAAAAAAACGGGGGTCAATGCAATTCCCTACAACACATCTGCCGATATGACCAGGCCGCTCATCATTACCGGTGACTTCAACATTGACTTATCAAGACCCAACAACGTCTGATCCTTATTACTGCGTGAAAGACGGCTTGGATGTGGACAGGGCAATATAAGACCTCGCTGCCACGTCCAGGACGGTACGCTTCATAGATCATATCATCATAAGAGGCATCCAGGATGCCTCGCACTTCACTGCACATCCGATAACAAGTGCGGTCCAGCTGCTGGTGCTCACTGATCACGGTGACGATGACCTTGTTCAAGAAATATCAATAACCCATTCTACACATACACGCAGGTTCGTGAAACGTACGTGCGGTCTCCGTCATAACGGACAAATATAAGCATAACAAATGTAACACAACTGTAATTGCAACCGTGACTGTAAGGTACGTGCAGTGCGCCTGCGCGTGCCACTCGGCTGCGTACCGTATATCTAGGGAAAGTTTCCTGAAAGAAGCTTAGTTGCGAGTAACGCCTGTCCTGTGCATATGTGTTCCTTCTTTGTCCGGTTCGGATTCGCGCTATCCTGTATTGAAGAATATAAGCACTACATATCAGCTTACCGCTTCTGGTGTTGGTAACACCCATGTTGCTGTTGGTATCGTTACGCAACTGTAAAGAACTGGTTATATAATACATATGCGACTCTTCAACATATGAGTGTGGCTATACCCCTTCCACATTTCTCTAGCGTCATTCCGTAACGTTTCGCTCGATCTGAAAAATTACGCCACAGTCACCATCCCGCGCATGCTTCGCATAACATTGATTCCCACGGTACGTGGGATCTGCCTAATTTTTTTTTTTTTTTTTGCTGGAAAGCCAACTTACACACGTTGCGAATTGTCAGTTCTATCCTGTCAGGCTGTCAACAAGCTATCTATCCATCCCCTTCAGGACAGCATCGCAAAACACGCCTGGAACAATCCGAGGAGCCTCTAGCTTTTTGCCCAGAATCACCGTTACTGCAGCTTTTGTAACTTTTATGTTACTTACTTCAGCTGCGTTGCTTCATGATGTTTCAAGTATGTTGATACTGAGAGCATCACACTCGCTGCGGGGGCGTTTATGAAAGCCGCCAAATAGCGTCGCATGACAAGTATGTTGACACTGAGAGCATCACACTCACTGTGGGTGTGTTTATAAAAGCCGCCAAATAGCGTCGCATGTCGATAGCTTCTTCTATGATTACTTCCCTTCTGTCGAACTTTTTACACCCAACAAAATCTTTGAAGAAGCAGCGGGAGAAGCTCGGAGATAATTAGATGGTCGCCAATCGTACTGTCAGGGATGCAAAAGCCCAAAATAGGATTTGGAGCAATTTTTAGGAGCAGCAAAATATTGCTTTTGGAGCACAAAAATCCAAATTTGGAGCAGGTTACGAAAAGAACCCTGCATTTTTTAGCCCGAAATCCCAAATTTGGAGCAGTATAAAAAAGAAGGCTTATTTTAAGAAAAGAAAACAAAAAATATGTAGAAACCATGCAACATCAGCTAATTCGTGCACAGTGCACGTGAACACTGGTATTTCAATAAAAGCAGTGTGTTGAGCCGCCCCACGGTGCGAACAATGACTAAGTCCACATTAGCATTTGCAGGACCTGTCAAATAATTCGACATGCACTGGAAATGCTAATGTGGACCTGCGAACCTGGCAACCAGGAAATTTGGGAGATTTGTAAAGCAGGAGCAAGTGGGGGTAGCGAAAAAAGAAAACTGGCATATGCTTTTGTCTGTTGTTCCTCAAGGCCACAGAAACGCCATACACAGCAGCTCCAAATGATTGCCAATAATTTTTAGACGTCAGCGATCATAATAGTACTCGTAATTACACGGCGCATGCACGAATGAGTAATTAAGGAACAAAATGTGTGTCCCTGACAGCTAGTACTAATAGCCCCTTCTAAATCTCACTATGCTTTTCCGCAGGACACCAGTGTACTGCGGCAAAAGTGGCTTAAAAAGCGTTCTGCACGCAATAAAACAAGTGTCCTTTTCTATTGCGATAGCAACTATATGGACACTCTCGACGAGTTTTTGCCGTCATCTCCTGTATAAAGTCCAAATTGATAACATATTCCTGTGCATAGCATGTTCTACCGCAGGTAAAAGCACGCGAATGCGGGCGCCGAACGCGACTGAAGCAGATATCAGACGAGCCAGCCCATCTTCGTCGCTCGGAGGGCGTATGCGATAACACCACTCCGCTCGGGAAGCCTGCCATCAAAGCATAGAGGAAACGCCCCGCCCGTCTTGAACGAGCAGGAAAAGACGCGAGTGGGGGGCGGGGGAGGCTGTCGCTCGAGTAGCAACTTTGAACTTTGATTCTAAGGTCGCGGTTGTGATCGCTGGCGCGCGCGCTATCTCGGCAGCCATCAGCGGACGGCTCGTATATCCTGCTACGTGCTGCGCTCTCAGTGCGAAGACAGTGTGCAGAAAGAGCATCTTTCCCTGGAGCGGCCGTATTCTCTTACACCAACGTTTTGTAGAGTTACGCGAGATCGGATGCAAAACAGTTTCCTGCCAGCCTCACTTCGTATAACATTACAATTTGTCGCTATCGCATTCATTGCTTCGTCCTTGAGGTGAAACTGACTTCTTTTTTTTTCTTTCGCGAGGGGTTAGGGTTAGGGTCTGCGCGTCTGTATTAGATGACGATGCCCACGCTGCAGATGACCAACGCGGCCTCCATCTCTTGATCAAATTTGCGCAACTGGGAAAATTTTAAACTGGTCGGGCATTTTGGCGCAGCGAGGCGCAATTTTAACCAATTTCACGGTTTTGGCTCAGCTTGGCGCAAAAATAAGGAATTGTATCAAATTGGTGCAGCTGTTGCATCCCTGTACTGTGCATCGTGCTGTCTGCATCGAAAGATCCCCGCCCGATCCTCTCGCCAAGTCTCGTAACGTTCGCACTTCGTGCCGGTTTCTCACCGCTCTTCTTGGTAGCAAACCGATTACCTCTGAAAGCTCTCTTTCTGGTCCATTTGCTGGAGTTCGCCAACAACCGAAACTGTGGAGCTAAACAATGCTGACGCATGCAAAGCGGAGGACCCAGAGAACCATGCAGAGAACAGCTGGACAGCTGTTCCGCAGAGTGCAGCGTAACCTAAAACAAGTTACAAAAGCGTCACTATCGGCACGTTCACGGTGAGGAACACTTTTTCAAAATGAATAATCATCATTTACGAGTCACATGGTAAAACGTAAAGCAGCAGCAAAAAAAAAAAGAAAAGAAGCCACGTATTTTTTTTTTTTTTATCGCCAGGTCGCAGAGCGCTTCACGGCGCGAAATTTAACCAGTTGAATCGCTGTCAAACAGGAGTGTCAACTTTGTGATTGAGACAGAATCTGCGCTTATTGCTGCAGCCCATAAGGGAGCACGGAGCAGCGTCGTGCGCCCTTATGAGATAAAAGTCAGCGGTCTTGCACCAGCGAAACTGAAAGGGGCGGCCAGGGGCGTAGCCAGAAATTTTTTCGGGGGGGGGGGTTCAACCATACTTTATGTATGTTCGTGCGTGCGTTTGTATCCTCAATATAATGAAGCGTGTTGATCCGTGATTTCAACGTAACGAAGTTTCACTGCTGCAACTCAACGCTCTCCTTTCCAGAGGCTCCGGAAGTCTTTCGCGGCAGGGGGGGCTCGAGATAACCGCTAAGCCACGATTTCCGGCTGGTCACAGGATAACGTTTAGAGCCATATTCTAATGTGCACGCACACAAACAAGTGCGCACGCGCGAAAAATACACACGTGCACGCACGTTTCTGGTTTGTTTAGCGTACGTGTGACTTTACAGAGAAGATTTGTCAGCTTTAGGATGGGCATCTCAACCATTACCATTAGTATCCTTACTCTGCTAACTTTTTCTATTAAATTGGGAGCAAATTTCTCGTAGTAATTTGCATTTTATGAATAAGTAAGACATCTTTCGCTATAGTTTATGCATATCCATAGCAATAACGTAACTCCAAACAATCCTGTTGGTTGTGTATACGGTTTAGGTCACGATGTCAAAGGTTGTCTATAATTTCACTAAGGCTGCACAATAAAATATATGCATACTTGCTACTTAGCTGCTTTGAAATGGCTGTTTCCTCTACCGTTGCTTATGACTGATTTTTTAAATGTTACCTTAAATGAGCAAGAGGCTTGTTTTTTTTAGTGTATTTCTAGCGTCACATCAATAAAGACGTCATTTCCCGTCTTCAAACAAAAACAGTCGCACATAAATTAGAACGATTTACACTAACAATGTTTATTTACTAAAGTGAGCCGTCACAATAACAAACATGATCTGTTTAATCATGTGACACACATTATATGAACAACGGAAAGATGCACTTCATTAAAAAATTTCCATAAGGCAAGCGTCCCCCTTCATGCATTTAGCTCAGCACTTCCGCACGCAAGAAAAAATTAATTGCCGATAGTATGTCAACTGAAGTTATACAATGTAGACGAATGAAGATTTAATGATGCAGATAAGCACAAATGGTATAAGTTCGAACAAAAGGTAATGTATCATGGACTCACAAATAGGTGTTACACATTATTCTGTACGATGACATAGTGCATTACGGAAATGGCAAACAGCTAGAAATATGCGGAATAGGGAAGGAAACAAAATACGTCTATATTGGACTGATAATCAAATGCGCCGGTGCGTCGATTACAAACACAGGACACTCAGTACTCGACCATATAACTGGGTTGCGAAAAAAAAAAAAAACACAGCTAGCATGAACCAAACGTTGCTGAGCGTTCGGCCGTTTTCGTTATAAATTCGTTCATGACTTTATCCAGAGATAACTTTCCTGTTATTTCCCGGTGGGTGTGCAGGAGGAGAAGATGAGTGAGACGGGCCTGCGTCATGCGACTGCGAAGATATGTCTTCACTCGCCGGAGCGCACTAAAAGAGCGCTCTCCTGATGCCGCTGATGCGGGTACAGTCAACAAAAGCTGCACAAGTTTCACAACCTGGTCGAAAAGATTCCGAACTGTTTGAGACTCGGACCTCAGTTGTTCAGCCACATCTTCAACAGTGTTCACACCTGCCCCAGAGATAACTGTTGGAAGGAGTAGAAGCTGTGCCGCAAGCCTGTCTAGATCAAAATCTGTGCTGTGGACTCCGAGAGCTTCTTTCAGTGCCTCCTCGGTTAATCGCTGTCCACGTGTACTGTTGACGATCGCGCATTCAAGCTTTGCTAGATAGTCCATGCCTGGTTGGTCAAACCGATTTTTTATTTCGGATGTCACGCAGTCAACTGCCGCAAACAACTCTTTTCGGAGCTTTGTCTTTGCATCCAATATACCACTGGAGGAGCAGGCTTAATTGAATGCTCAAATCGCGTGGACGGTTTTACGCGTCTGGCGACCGCGGTTTCACTCTGATCAAGGCCCAACCTCATGGCGGCATTTTGTGTTTCTTCAAAAACTCGATCAAAGCCGTCCTCTGTTCTCAGGTTCGCCATGGTCTGACACAGTGCTTTAGCTGCCTGTTTGGTTCCAGGTCGCACTGTACTTGGGACTCTGAAGAGCCCTGGCAAGTTGCTCGCATGGGCCAAACAGTTCTTTGGACATGTTTAATCCGAATAGAGTATGAAACTTCTGCAGCTGCTTTTCGTACCCTCTCATAATCCCTCTCCGATCATCTCTAAGTGATCCTGGAGTTTGTAACAGCTCCTGCATCGTAGCCTGAACCCTTTCATAGTTCTCGGTGAATCGTTTAACTGAATTCACTCTCACTGCCCACCTCGTTGGACACAGTGGTAGAAGACTGCTTGCCTTTGCAGATATTGCGCGTGCATCATCAACGCATGGAGGAAGAACGATGCCGCTGTACGTGGCCTTCCGTTTCGCAGAAGTAAGGATTGCGTTGGAAACGTCTTTCACGGCGCATAGCGCATCTGCAACTATTACGCTGCTACGGCCGACTTCCTGGAGAGCCAAATCTAACGAATGACTGGCGCAGTGCACGTAAATTGATTTCGGCTGAACGTCGACGATCCTCTTTTGAACTCCAGAGAAGCGCCCAGACATGTTGGCTGCACCGTCGAAGCAGTGACCACAGCAAACGACTCAAATCGAGCCCTATAGACGCACAAGCATGTCCTTACAGCTAAGAACAGCGTGTTGGCCTTAGAGTCTGGGGGGCTGTAAACTCCGATAAACTCTTCATGAACTTCCAGTGAGGCATCTTCCACCCAACGCAAGCAAAGTGTAAACTGTTCGTCCCCCGCCACGTCCGTGGTCCCATCAGCGATTATTCCAAAAAATGGAGTCACTTTAATGTCTTCCAAGATTTCGCGCTGTAGTGTGTGAGCCATGATCTTGATGATTTCATTCTGAATGTCACTACTGCTCAGCCACTTGTCCCTTCGGCTTAGCCATGTCTTAAGAGCAGGTACGTCTTCACAGCGCTCCTGTAATAAGTCCACCAGGTTGCCGAACTGCTGGGTGTGTCCTAGAAGGGCCTGACCGGTGCGGCAGAGGTAGCGAATGGAACTCACGATAACGCGAAGAGCTTCCCTAGACTCACGTTGCTGCTTAGCGCAATTGCTTGTGAGGAGCTCAGCAACACGTGCCCCTTTGGCTTTACTCAGCTGCTGCTGCTGTACAGCATCGACATGGTAAGTGCTTTTTTCGTGGCACCGAAACTTCTCAAGGGCGTTCTTCCAATTAGAAAAACCATTCTGCAGGAAGCTAAGCTCCAGCCCGGGCCCAGTGGCTCTCCTTTCTTTGAATGCAACGCGTGACAAAGCACCATGTCGCGCTCGGCGTCATAATGGAGCCATGGAAACTTCACGAACCATGCGTGCTGGCAGGACCTGTTACATTTGCCCCTTGGAAAGACGTAGCTCTTGGCTGGTACGAACTTGGTAGGTGGCGGTGCGTCTTCTCCACGAGGGCAGTAAGCATCCGGTGAACATGACCTAGAAGGAGCCGCCGCATGTACGAAGGTCATCCGCAGCATCAACGGTGGCCGGGTTCGGAGAAGGTCCACAGGTACTTTCTGCATTTAGAAGTAAGAACAAACTCCTCAAAAGACGAAGTGGCGACGCTGCGCGTTGCAACTTTTACAGGATTCTAGGGCACTTGGGTTTGAACATCCACAAACGGTTCATTAGCTACCACAATCCAAGGCGACCTAGCAGCATTCTTTATTGTGAGGTATGAAAAAAGAATAAAACCTCGGCCCGCACCATATAGCAGGCAGTAATACATTTTCCAAATTTGATAAGTTTGATAGTGATTTGTCGAATACAAATCGAGAACTAAGAAAATGAATTTCTAAAATATCGCCACCCATAAAGAGGCCTAAAAACACTGAAGTTTGTTATTTTCTAAACTTTTTTTTTTGCTGTTCTATTTGCTTGCCATTTTCACTGATATTTTTGGAACTGAAAACAATATTGCCGCTTTTTTTTTCTCAAAATAAAGGTATATGCATTCCTACCGTAAGTCCGCTTCCTTGACCCCGCGCCATCAAGTGCTGTAATTGGGGATGGACAGGGCGAAGATTCATGTTCAATATCAGGAGCCTTCCTTTTCTTAATCAAGTATCTTTCCATTGCGTTTAGGGCTGCTTCAGAACTGCAAAACAAGACAATCATAAACGCATAACTAAAAACGAGCGTCTTCATATTCAATATCGTGTGAAAAGGAGAAAATGACACTACATCCCCGTCTCATTGAAAACCATCTTCTGTTAACGTTTTCTGCCTAACTTCACAACGCGTAGTTGTATTATACAGTTCAACAGCTCTGCAAAAAAAAAAAAAAATTAAGCACAGCCCCATGCTGGAATAACATAGTAATTAAAGTTTGCTTCCAGAATACAAAGAATGTCCCATATTACTGCGATTGGGTATTTCAATCTGTTACTGGCCAAACACCAGCTCTGCATGGCGTAACTGGTATAACCAAATCAGCGTGACCTCGATATTGAATCATAAAATAAGGAACTCTTTTAAAACGTGTCGTTGGGCAAGATGAGCATAAAAGTTATCGCATCTGCTGTTCTTATCCTTTCATCTTCATCATCATCAGTTTGTGGATGCCTGCTGCAGGACACCTTGCCACCTAATTTTTTTTGCCTCCAAACTCCGTCTCTCGGTATCGATTCAGTTACTCGCATTTTCCACCTGTTGTCTAAGCTACGCATCGCATGCCAATTAAGCCCAACTCTACTTCTTTATCTCAACGTGACGTCACCGTGGTTGCCATCTTGGAGTACAGGCCGGTTGAGATACTCGCTGAGCGAGAAACCGTGACATCAGATTAGCGCTGGTGCCCCCTCGCGTGCCTTTGTGTTCCCCCGTGGCGCGGCTGGCGAACAGAAGAAAGCGGGGAGAGCACAATAGAACGCGGAGACCGAAAGACTCTCTGTCCTTCTCTGCACTGACACTCTCTAATGAGATGAAAAGTCATGGTGGCTGCTATGTTGGAGTACACGGCGCAGAGAACCTGTCTGGGACGTCACTTGAAAACTATGTACAGAACATTCTCTACACGACTGTGCAATATGAGTGACAAGTTGTCTGTACATCAATTCAATCGTGCAAATCATCAAAAGATCTCGCAATTTTGTTGATAATATTTTCTTTGCAAAAGATATAGTTGTCCAAAACCCAAATAAGCTTTCAACCTTTCTTGAATAACTGGTCTATTTTTTAGTTTAACCTTTGGCACTAATATTGTCACAGGCCGCGGTGCCACGCAGTGATGTATCTTTCAGCGAGCTCCGGTCGACGGTCGGCAGTGACAGGTTCGCAATTTAATATCCGAGAAAGTCACCGGTAGCAGTGCGAGAATACACACTCTCGAATGGAACAAAACAAAAGATTTCATGCAACGACTAACCAACAGCCGGAATACAAACACAACGAACGTGCGAAGCCGCCTACGTTAAGAGCCACAAACTGAGAGAGTATCAAATACTAAGATGTGCAGATCTTAACAGCAGGAGCTGTACATCAATGACAAAAAAAGTCAAACGGCATATTTGTAAACAAAGGCGCCGGCTCGAGCGGTGGAGGGTGAAGGCAAAAAGAGTGCCTCTACCGACGAGCCTCTCCATGAATAGTTGTGCGCGCAATCTGTGAATCGGCAACTAAAATTCGTCCAACGGAGGATAAAAGATTTTTTAAAAACAATCTTTAGTGTGTGTGCGTGTGTGTGCGTGCGTGTGTGTGTGTGTGTGCGTGCGTGTGTGTGTGCGTGTGCGTGTGTGTGTGTGTGTGTGTGTGTGTGTGTGTGTGTGTGTGTGTGTGTGTGTGTGTTGTGTGTGTGTGTGTGTGTGTGTGTGTGTGTGTGTGTGTGGTGTGTGTGTGTGTGTTTGCGTTGATCGAGTGAAAACGGCGATTAGATTCCACGTCATCTGCTCTGCTCCGCGTGATAGTGTTTTCTGCAGTGATGTTCCGTACTACGCCCAAGAATTCCCAATCTGGGACATGAAAATTCATTATTTCGGGCATTTTCCCCTGCGTGCTTCAAACTGTCACAGCATATTTCCCTGCACAACCCGGCATGTTCCCTGCATGTTTACGACTATTAAAATCATGAGTACCGCCTGCGCTAAAAAGAATGGCCTTCTTAACTCGTGTGCTCTAAGTGTAATGTTCATACGTGGGTTTCGAGTCTAACACTGAGAAAGAAATAGAAATCACTCCATATAATTATCAGAAACCAATCTTAAGGGTTTGCGTGCTGCATGCGCGAGAACCGTTCGCACAACTCAAAAGCGCACAGCGACCGCTGTGTTTTGGTCATCATAGACAAATTTCACCATTCTTAAAATTCTCTGAAATATCCCATAGATTCCTATTTTTCCTGTCTTCCAAAACGACGGCTGAAAATTTCCTGCGTGGAAAATCGCTGGTTTTCTGCTCGGAATCGCAACCAACAGAGCGCTCTCGGTCGGCATGGGTGCCCAACACAGCTTCGCTGGTCAGCGCACCTTCAGAGGTGTTGACGGCGATGTTTGCTAGTACAGATACAGTTGTAAATATATGTGTTTACGCATAAGCCTGGATATACTGTACACACGAAAACGATTTGACAGTCACTTAGACAGAAAAGAGGAATAGAAGAAACCACTCACCGACGCTCGGATTACGCAGAGCACCGACGAAACGTGCGAAGCCAGGAAAGCCAGGGACAGGGCGCCAGGACCAAAGGCGCAAGAACCAGCGGTCACTTGGCTCGACAGAATTCAAACACGGCGAAGTAACCCCACAAGCAACAGGCCTCTCCTGTCCACTGCCCGGGACACTAGGCACGACAGCACATGGGGCGGGAGATGTTGGCGAGACGCCGCGTTGTCGCGCGCGAGGGCAGTAGGAGACAAGTCAGCGTCTTTTTCGTCACTTGAGCTGCTATACTGGTGGAGCATCAAGACGCCGCGTTTGCAGTCTCTTTCGTCTGAGGCTCCGAGCTAATCACGTTTGACAGGCGGCTAGAAAGCAGCAGAGCGCGAAAAGGTGCGCGAAACGGCGCACCTGGTGATGCAGCACGCTAGGCTTTCGACAACGAAAACTGGCAGGGATATATTGGAAAGGATTGGCGTTAGCGCCGAGGCTCCGGCTGGTGACACTAAAACTCAGGTGCGGCGAGAATTACACAAGGCCTTGTACATAAAGCCTTTGCCCAAGAACATGCATCCGATCCACCATGAGGGACGCAGGCAGGCAAGAGCCAGAAATTTACATGTTCAATATGGGGAGTACAAATCGGCAGTCTATACAGACGTCGCGGAATATAAGGACAAGGACGCATTTGCGATTGTGGTGGTGGACAGGCGGGGACGCTTGGTCGCCTCTGGATCAGTTAAAACCCGCTCCTCAGAAACTGCTGAGGAAGCGGCAATAGCGCTAGCTATTACTAATTCTCAGTCTGACCTGATTCTAAGTGATTCGAAAACACAGCCATTCGAAATCTGGCGAGGGGCAGAATATCGGTCACCGCCGCACGACTGCTGCACCGAGCCGCGGGGCGAGAAATTCGGGAAATAGAAATTGTCTGGGTACCAGCACACTCTGGAAACCCTGGGAACGAGGCGGCTCACCTGAATGCTCGAGGTTTCGTCAGCCGGGCAGGTGAGCCGCCCGTTCCGGGGAGATCCGCGAGAGATGGGCTGGTGTCCTTTCACGACATTACCAATCATTATAAACTAGAGCGTAGGCTTTATCCGCCCCCGCACAAGCGGTTGATAAGGCGCAGGAATGCGTCTGGAGAAAACTGCAGACGCGATCTTTTCCCAACCCATACGTGTTGAGCAAAATATACCCGGAGGAGATTAAGCCACAATGCAAATGGTGCCAGGCAGTGGCAAGTTATGACCATATACTGTGGGAATGTAGCATGGTGCCGCCACCGGCGGATATTATGCATGATCCCTCTCTCGAGCAGTGGGAGGCCGTGTTGACCAGCTCAGACCCAGTCGTCCAGACAAGGGTCGTGGAGTGGGCCACACAGGTCGCCGTCAACCTTGGGTTGATGGCCATCTAACACGGAATCGTCCCCAACTGTTTTCTGACGAAATAACGTTTTTCCATCCATGCAACGCGCAGCGTCGCCACTTCGTCTTTTGAGGAGGTTGTTCTTACTTCTAAATGCAGAAAGTACTTGTGGACCTTCTCCGAACCCGGCCACCGTTGATGCTGCGGATGACCTTGTACATGCGGCGGCTCCTTCTAGGTCATGTTCACCGGATGCTTACTGCCCTCGTGGAGAAGACGCACCGCCACCTACCAAGTTTGTACCAGCCAAGAGCTACGTCTTTCCAAGGGGCAAATGTAACAGGTCCTGCCAGCACGCATGGTTCGTGAAGTTTCCATGGCTCCATTATGACGCCGAGCGCGACATGGTGCTTTGTCACGCGTGCCGCGTTGCATTCAAAGAAAGGAGAGCCGCTGGGCCCGGGCTGGAGCTTAGCTTCCTGCAGAATGGTTTTTCTAATTGGAAGAACGCCCTTGAGAAGTTTCGGTGCCACGAAAAAAGCACTTACCATGTCGATGCTGTACAGCACCTGCAGCTGAGTAAAGCCAAAGGGGCACGTGTTGCTGAGCTCCTCACAAGCAATTGCGCTAAGCAGCAACGTGAGTCTAGAGAAGCTCTTCGCGTTATCGTGAGTTCCATTCGCTACCTCTGCCGCACCGGTCAGGCCCTTCTAGGACACACTCAGCAGTTCGGCAACCTGGTGGGACTTATTACAGGAGCGCTGTGAAGACGTACCTGCTCTTAAGACATGGCTAAGCCGAAGGGACAAGTGGCTGAGCAGTAGTGACATTCAGAATGAAATCATCAAGATCATGGCTCACACACTACAGCGCGAAATCTTGGAACACATTAAAAGTGACTCCATTTTTTGGAATAATCGCTGATGGGACCACGGACGTGGCGGGGGACGAACAGTTTACACTTTGCTTGCGTTGGGTGGAAGATGCCTCACTGGAAGTTCATGAAGAGTTTATCGGAGTTTACAGCCCCGCAGACTCTAAGGCCAACACGCTGTTCTTAGCTGAAGGACATGCTTGTGCGTCTATAGGGCTCGATTTGAGTCGTTTGTGTGGTCACTGCTTCGACGGTGCAGCCAACATGTCTGGGCGCTTCTCTGGAGTTCAAAAGAGGATCGTCGACGTTCAGCCGAAATCAATTTACGTGCACTGCGCCAGTCATTCGTTAGATTTGGCTCTCCAGGAAGTCGGCCGTAGCAGCGTAATAGTTGCAGATGCGCTATGCGCCGTGAAAGACGTTTCCAACGCAATCCTTACTTCTGCGAAACGGAAGGCCACGTACAGCGGCATCGTTCTTCCTCCATGCGTCGATGATGCACGCGCAATACCTGCAAAGGCAAGCAGTCTTCTACCACTGTGTCCAACGAGGTGGGCAGTGAGAGTGAATTCAGTTAAACGATTCACCGAGAACTATGAAAGGGTTCAGGCTACGATGCAGGAGCTGTTACAAACTCCAGGATCACTGAGAGATGATCGGAGAGGGATTATGAGAGGGTACGAAAAGCAGCTGCAGAAGTTTCATACTCTATTCGGATTAAACATGTCCAAAGAACTGTTTGGCCCATGCGAGCAACTTGCCAGGGCTCTTCAGAGTCCCAAGTACAGTGCGACCGGAACCAAACAGGCAGCTAAAGCACTGTGTCAGACCATGGCGAACCTGAGAACAGAGGACGGCTTTGATCGAGTTTTTGAAGAAACACAAAATGCCGCCATGAGGTTGGGCCTTGATCAGAGTGAAACCGCGGTCGCCAGACGCGTAAAACCGCCCACGCGATTTGAGCATTCAATTAAGCCTGCTCCTCCAGTGGTATTGGATGCAAAGACAAAGCTCCGAAAAGAGTTCTTTGCGGCAGTTGACTGCGTGACATCCGAAATAAAAAATCGGTTTGACCAAACAGGCATGGACTATCTAGCAAAGCTTGAATGCGCGATCGTCAACAGTACACGTGGACAGCGATTAACCGAGGAGGCACTGAAAGAAGCTCTCGGAGTCCACAGCACAGATTTTGATCTAGACAGGCTTGCGGCACAGCTTCTACTCCTTCCAACAGTTATTTCTGGGGCAGGTGTGAACACTGTTGAAGATGTGGCTGAACAACTGAGGTCCGAGTCTCAAACAGTTCGGAATCTTTTGGACCAGGTTGTGAAACTTGTGCAGCTTTTGTTGACTGTACCCCCATCAGCGGCATCAGGAGAGCGCTCTTTTAGTGCGCTCCGGCGAGTGAAGACATATCTTCGCAGTCGCATGACGCAGGCCCGTCTCACTCATCTTCTCCTGCTGCACACCCACCGGGAAAGAACAGGAAAGTTATCTCTGGATAAAGTCATGAACGAATTTATAACGAAAACGGCCGAACGCTCAGCAACGTTTGGTTCATGCTAGCTGTTTTTTTTTTCGCAACCCAGTTATATGGTCGAGTACTGAGTGTCCTGTGTTTGTAATCGACGCACCGGCGCATTTGATTATCAGTCCAATATAGACGTATATTTGTTTCCTTCCCTATTCCGCATATTTCTAGCTGTTGCCATTTCCGTAATGCACTATGTCATCGTACAGAATAATGTGTAACACCTATTTGTGAGTCCATGATACATTACCTTTTGTTCGAACTTATACCATTTGTGCTTATCTGCATCATTAAATCTGCATTCGTCTACATTGTATAACTTCAGTTGACATACTATCGGCAATTAATTTTTTCTTGCGTGCGGAAGTGCTGAGCTAAATGCATGAAGGGGGACGCTTGCCTTATGGAAATTTTTTAATGAAGTGCATCTTTCCGTTGTTCATATAATGTGTGTCACATGATTAAACAGATCATGTTTGTTATTGTGACGGCTCACTTTAGTAAATAAACATTGTTAGTGTAAATCGTTCTAATTTATGTGTGACTGTTTTTGTTTGAAGACGGGAAATCACGTCTTTATTGATGTGACGCTAGAAATACACTAAAAAAACAAGCCTCTTGTTCATTTAAGGTAATATTTAAAAAATCTGTCATAAGCAACGGTAGAGGAAACAGCCATTTCAAAGCAGCTAAGTAGCAAGTATGCATATATTTTTATTGTGCAGCCTTAGTGAATTATAGAGACAACCTTTGACATCGTGACCTAAACCGTATACACAACCAACAGGATTGTTTGGAGTTACGTTATTGCTATGGATATGCATAAACTATAGCGAAAGCTGTCTTACTTATTCAGAAAATGCAAATTACTACGAGAAATTTGCTCCCAATTTAATAGAAAAAGTTAGCAGAGTAAGGATACTAATGGTAATGGTTGAGATGCCCATCCTAAAGCTGACAAATCTTCTCTGTAAAGTCACACGTACGCTAAACAAACCAGAAACAGGCGTGCACGTGTGTATTTTTCGCGCGTGCGCACTTGTTTGTGTGCGTGCACATTAGAATATGGCTCTAAACGTTATCCTGTGACCAGCCGGAAATCGTGGCTTAGCGGTTATCTCGAGCCACCCCCCCCCCCCCCCTGCCGCGAAAGACTTCCGGAGCCTCTGCCCCCTCCCCCCACGCACACGCTCGACGCCAGCGTGCGCCAAGGCGTGATTGCGATTGCAGCGCCCCGATAACAGCGAGCCGCTGCTCCGCGGCCGGGCGTTGCGGCCTGGGAACTTTTGACCACCCCTGTACTTTTTAAGGTGTTCACTGCAATAGCGTAGCCAGAAATCGTTTTCAGGGGAGGGGGGGTACAACCATACTTATTATATGTTCGTGCATGGGTTTGTATGTGTGCGTATATATACACACACGCAAAACTGAAAAATTTAGGAAAGGGGGAGGTTGAAACCCGCCCCCCTCGCCTGATTACGCCAGTGTGTTGTATTCAGCATGTGCGTTATCATCTGATAGCCCTAGGCATGCGCAGATGCACGCGCACGCGCCTTATCATGTCAGCTAACATCTGGGTATATTAACCATCACGGACTAAGAATAAACAGAGTTGTTTGAGGTACTGGGTCGGTGTAGTTACTTCGCGACCCTGCGGCTCTCCGACGTAGTTCGGCAGAGCATGGCGGCGGATACCACAGTTGGCGACGAGTGGTGAAGTGACCGAAAGCTGAAGCAATGAGCCTGCACCCAACCGCCCGAGTTCCTGCCGACGCCCGGGAAGCCTACCCTTCCGTGGACGCAGTGGCACCGCCTTTTCAAGAATTATCTCCTGGCATCGGGGAGCGACGTCCACTCATCTGCTCGCCTTAAAGCTTGCTGTTGCACTGCTTGGGGGTGGAAGGCCAGCGATTGTACTACGCATTACCGCATACAGCGGGAAAAGAAGAAAGCGGCCCGAGCGACGAGTACGATGCAGCGGTGGCTACGTTGGACGCCTACTTTACTGCTAAAACGAACATCGTCGTGGAACGGCACCGGTTCGGACAGCGCACCCAACTGCCTGGGGAGACCGCAGCAGCATTCGTCACGGCACTGCGCGAGTTGGCATTGTCCTGCAACTTTTGGGAGCAAACTGAGGACTTCATTCGTGACCAGCTTGTAGCGAAAACGAGCAACCATGTTCTTCGGGAACGCCTACTTCTGGAAGGAACTTCGCTTACGCTTGAACGTGCGGACTATCTCGAACAACATTGAAGAAGCCACGAAATACTCACTTGAGCTACAGTCATCAGCCGCGAGCATTCAAAAGGTGGATAAACATCAGATGCCAGCCCGTACAGAAGCACGAATGCCGTCTTCGCAGCACAAAGCGTGTTTTCGATGCGGGTCTTCTCGGCATCTCGCAGATTCCAAAACATGCAAGGCGCGGGATAAAACATGCAGTAAATGCGGCAAACGGGGACATTTCCAGCGTGTATGTCGGAGCGGCATGCCAGACGAGCGGGAACTAGCTGTCCGAGAGGTCGATACCTGCAATATATCCGAAGACCTCAACGTGTTGCTTCTCGCCCGGCAGAAAAAAGCAGCAATACATGTGGACACCCTCGTGCAGGACGTGCCCGTACGTCTCCTCGTAGACACAGGCTCTGCTGTCTCGATTCTGTCGGCCGTCACGTATTCGAGGTTGAAATGCCCTCCGGTGCAGCCGACCTCAGCGGCACTGTACGATTTTTCTCGCCGCAGAATAAGCACTGAGGGGTGTCTTACGGCGCCAGTCTTCTTCCAAGGTCGGCACGCCGACATACTTTTCTACGTCGTCAAAGGCGGTACGGACATCCTCGGTATCGACGCTATCGAAGCCCTGCGGCTGCACATCAATGGTATGTCACTTCAATGCACTAACATTACGCAAGCGCCACAAGGCCTTGATCCTGAGCTTTTCTCCGAATTTTCAACCTTGTTCGATGGAAAGTTAGGGCTAGCAGCAAATTTCATTCACAAGGTCAAGATAAGACAAGGGGTCACGCCTGTCGCTGCTAAGTTACGCCGTTTGCCATTTTCAGTGCGAGACGCGGTGCGTGAAGAGCTGCAGCGCCTTGAGCAGAATGATGTGATAGAAAAGGTGGATGCCTCAGAATGGGTATCACCAATCGTAGTAGTGGCAAAGAAAAATGGCAAGATAAGAACTTGTGTCGACCTACGCGAACCGAACAAAGCGGTTGTCATTGGCAAATTTCCGTTGCCTCACACGGAAGAACTGCTGCACAAACTTCACGGTGCAAAGTATTTTTCCAAGATTGATTTAGCAGCCGCATACCACCAAGTCCTGCTGAGTCCTGAAAGTAGAGAATTGACTACCTTCATAACCGATAGTGGATTGTATCGATTCAAACGCGTCTGCTTTGGCCTTGCATCGGCACCGTCTGCTTTTCAGAAAATGATGGTCACTATCCTGCAGAAGTGCAAAAATACTTTGTGCTACATAGATGACGTGATTGTGTTTGGCAGCACGCCTGAGGAGCATTTCAAGAACCTGAAGCAAGTGTTGCACCTGATTGCAAAGTCGGGATTGAAGCTGAATGACAAATGCATTTTCAATGTTCAAGAAATAGAATTCCTTGGGCACATGATAAGTCACCAGGGTATTCATTCTAAAAAGACAGGGCGTGCAAACACGGACACAAGAAAGAAGTCTGGACACCACAAACGCCATCGCCATGTCTTGCATAAGTCAGCCCTCACCAAGTCGTGTGAGCACAAAATGAGTGATAGCTTTAACGCACAGGTTACACGTCTTTTAGATGTAGGGTATCCTCGTGATGCAGTGGCCACGGTCGCTGAACGTTTAAAGAAGTCGATTGTGTTAAGCCCGAGCATGGTTGCAGAAAGCGATAGGAAGAAACGTGTCGTAGGTATACCGTACATTCATCGCGTATCTCACAGGCTAAAGAAAGTAGGAACTAGATACGGCGTTAATGTTGTTTTCACGGCGGCGTTTGTGGTGTCCAGACTTCTTTCTTGTGTCCGTTTTTGCGCGCCCTGTCTTTTTAGAATGAATACTTACCAACTAGCTCAGCTCTCTGTTATTCACCAGGGTATACGGCCGCTACAAAGCAACATTGACGCCATCAAGGCTGCACCAGCACCAACGGATATCAGTACCCTGCGCTCATTCTTAGGAATGGTTGGCTATTACGCAAAGTTCGTACCTGACTATGCAGTGCTTGTTGAGCCTCTTCGTGAGCTCTTACGTAAGAATTCCACGCTCACTTGGAATCCTGCCAGACAAGCTTGTTTCGAGCAGCTGAAAAGTACCTTGTCCACAAGATGTTTACAGCTTTTTGACCCTGTGGGTGACATTATCGTTACCACAGACGCCTCATCCATCGGGCTAGGAGCAGTGTTGCAACAGACAAGAAATGATGAGCTAGTAACGATTTCATTTGCTCCTCGCAGGCTTACTCCACAGGAACAGAAGTACTCCGTTGGGGAACTGGAAGCCCTTGCATGCTTGTGGGCATGCGAACACTGGAGAGTCTACCTTTGGGGCCGTCCATTCACTCTGCGCACCGACCACCAGGCTCTGACTACACTCCCAAGTACAAAGGGAGTAGGTCGTTAAAGCATTAGTAGGTCGCCGTCCGTTCCGAATAGCAGGGTGGCACGCAAGACTACTGGCATACAACTTCACAATTGAATTCCAAAAGGGTGACAAGAATACGGTTGCTGACGCTCTTTCAAGGATGCCTCTCCCAGTTCAAGTGGAGGAGGAAGAGACTGGGGAGACCGTTTGTGTGGTCTCACCATGCGTTACCCATGGGGAGTTTGTCGCTGAAACAATGCAAGACCAGCTGCTGCAACAGGTCATGAAATGGGTGACTTCGACATGGCCTACAGTGAAGACGTTGCCTGCCGATGCAGTTCCATTCTACAGGGTGCGGACTGAGCTCTCAGTCGTTGGAGACCTCCTACTTCGTGGAGACAAGTTCGTCGCACCTTCATCTCTCGTAGGACGGCTACTTGACGCAGCCCACGAGTCTCACCCAGGAATAACAAGGACAAAACAGCGACTACGTGAGCAATACTGGTGGCCTGCTATGTGCAAACAAGTAGAACAGTTGATTGCATCTTGTGGTGTATGCCAATCAGTTGACAAGTCTGCAAAACCAGTGACACCACCATTGCAGCCAGTTGCATTCCCGTCGGCACCATGGCAGAAGCTAGGAATTGATATTGTGGGTCCTTTTGCGAACGTGTCTGCAGATTGTCGTTTCGCGATTACGGCCATTGATTACTTCAGCAAGTGGCCAGAGGTTTGCTTCGCTGCGAGGGTGACTGCTACAACAGTTATTTCCTTCCTACGAAGTATTTTTAGCAGGGAAGGATACCCAGACGAGATTGTGAGTGACCATGGTCCTCAGTTTACAGCCTGCGAGTTCGACAGTTTTCTCAAGGAACGCAGCATCACCCATACGTATTCGGCAGTCTACCACCCGCAAGCGAACGGCCAAGTGGAAAGATTTAACCGGGTGCTCAAAGAGTATGTTCAGGTCTGCACGCGTGAACGTCGGTCTCTCAAGGAAGCCATCACCGAATATCTAGGAGTTTACCGTTTCACGCCGCATGCCACTACAGGAGTGAAGCCTTCCGTTCTCCTGCACGGCCGCCATCCCAGAACTAAACTGGATCTAGTAGGAGCGCCAGGTAAACAGTTTTTTCAAGACCCACATGCAGCAATGGAGGCCGTCCGCAGCAGGGTAAAGCAAAAGCAACAAGCAAGTAAGACCTACACCGACCGTCGACGAGCTGCAAAGCAGTCTCCGTTACCAACAGGTCAACCGGTACGAATCAGGCTGCCAGATCATGTGCCTAAGGGTGCTGTGAGTTACTCAAGCCCGTTCACAATCATTGACCAATGTGGCCAAGACACTTACAAACTAAGTGATGGTCGCACCTGGAATCGGCTAGTACCCTGCCCTCGGCCTGCTACTCCTGTAGAATCTTTCTGTTGTGACTCGCCAAACGATTCCGATGACGCACCCCAGCCGTCAAACCTTGGAGCCTCAGTTTCAAGGGACCTTCCAGAACTGAGGCGGTCGACGAGGCTAAGAAGACCACCGTCGTGGTTAAAAGACTATGAACGACATTGAGTGCTATGTAGTGTCTACTCATTGTTACTCTTTCTAAGTGATTGTTCAAGTTTTTGAGGGGAGGGAGAATGTTGTATTCAGCATGTGCGTTATCATCTGATAGCCTTAGGCATGCGCAGATGCACGCGCACGCGCCTTATCATGTCAGCTAACGTCTGGGTATATTAACCATCGCGGACTAAGAATAAACAGAGTTGTTTGAGGTACTGGGTCGGTGTAGTTACTTCGCGACCCTGCGGCTCTCCGACGTAGTTCGGCAGAGCATGGCGGCGGATACCACACAGTGGTTCACTGCCAGGGGAGAAATTGGCTCTACGCAATTCGACCCGGCCAATAGGAGGACTCCCTCCCTCCTGGTATTTTAGCAATCTGGCTGTCTGCTCCACTGACCTCCATTAAAAAGGCTGGACGGCGCATCCCCGCTCTGCGAGGCGGGCGCTTGTGAAGCCACCGGAAGGTCCCCTGTTTGTCCCGGAAGCTGGCGTCTTCTGTCCGTCTCAGTCGCGCAATTCAAATATTCTCGGGTGGCAGCTGTTATGATCGTTTTTATTTTTTATTTTTTCAAACTCTGCGATTACGCCTCACTTTAGACGCCGACGAACGCCACACGAAAGATGACAGACGCCGTGCCGACACCATCCGAATACGGCGGAGTGCTGCAACGTACAAAGTGCGCAAAAAGTAATGCAACTTTGAGGTACTGACGCGTGAAATGTCTTCCCTGACGACCTTTCCGGTCGATTCGTACAGTTTACTGCGCTACAGGCAGGTATTTCTTTAAAAAAGAAGAGAAAAGCTCTCTTCCGGGACAAAAACGGCGGCTTCCGGTTGCTTCGCGCCCGCGTGCTCGATGCGCCATCCAGCTCCTCCCAGTGGAGATCAGTGGTCTGCTCCTGCTCTGCACATTTTAGTCGTGCCGGAAAAACACTCAGGAGTGTGTTGATTCGACAGTGGACACTTCACTTACTCTGCAGAACAGGGGAGGGCGAACCGTGCGGGACAAAACAGGCTATGTTCGAATGTTGGCGCCTTTGTCCCATCCTGAGCAATAAGATTTTTGTTTTCCTGTCGTAGATAGAGGTCGCGCACGTATTCGTTTGAAATTATCTGCATTTATGTGAAAATTTATTGTGCCTATATTTACGATTTTGGAAGCCTAAAACAATGTTTTGCCTGCCTATTTTCGGCGCCTAAAACGAGCTTTTTTTTTTTTTGTGCCTAAAAATCCGGCCTCTAGTGATGACAGTCGTCGTCCCGGTCGTCCCGGTGAAGGCGAGCGATGCATTCGGCCCGACGGAGGCGTCAAACTACGGTCGGAAGCGGAAGAACTGCTACGGCGACTCTGTCCGCATGAGCTACTCCTGAAATAGGCGGGCCGATGACCACTGTTGTGACCAGTGGCCGATGGAGGAAACGCTGATGGGGAACCATACCGTGAGGTCGGCTCTCTCTGTCGACGACCGAACCGAGCTATATATGCCCGGTGACGCCGCAACGGTAACACACAGAAGATTGGCGGTACGCACTGTACTTCTGGAAGGCATTGCGCTGACGTGGTGGTAACATAAACGTATATATCTTCGTTCGGGTCTTGATAGGTGTTGGCCGACTGGAGGGGGTAACTGAAGCGGTGTTCGTACCTTGGCACCGGGTAATTATTGCGCTGTGGCCTCGGTGGTGAGCCCGACCTGTAGTAGTCATCGACGCCTGCTGCGGCAATTGGCACGTGACGGTAAGAGGGATGCGGCACGGGTGTAACTTCGTACGGCGTCAGGCGAGCATGTCGAGTGAGCTCTTCTCGAACGATCTCGCGTATTGTCGACGCGAGATCAAACGGCGTGTGTTCGTCAACACTCGCAACGGTGGTTACATTCGGTAGGCGACCGAACTTGGGAGTGATACGCCGCATCTTGAGGGTCTCGAATGTGCGACAGTAGCGTATGACGTCGGAATGTGCCAAGGCTCTCTTTGCCGATGAGGAACTGGTATACATCCTCGGCAATGCTCTTCAGTAGGTGGCCAACTTTGTCCTCCTCTGACATAGAAGGGTTGACGGTCTTGCAGAGCTTCAAGATAGCCTCGATAGGTCGTGCACGTCTCTCCCGGGATCTGGGCTCTCTGCAGCAGCGTTTGTTCCGCTTGCTTTCTCTTTGCTACGGAATCTCCGAAGCACTCCCTTATTTCGGACACGAAGCGATCCCATGACGTGAGGACATTCTCGTGGTTTTCATACCAGACGATGCGCTGTGTCTGTCAAGAAGAATACTACATTGGACAGCGGGGTCGCCGCGTCCCATTGGTAGTACTTGCTCACCCGTTTGTAGTATGTGAGCCAGTCGTCCACATCCTCGCCAGATTTGCCACCGAATGTGCGAGGCACTCTCAGGTCCTGACGCAACCAGGGACCAGGCGCGCCCGAAGCTGGCACTAGCGGCGTTGCTGGGGCTGGTGCAAGGTCTGCAGCTGCGGGGATCCGGTTTCCGTCTTCGCCGTGAGACATCTCAACCGCCAGTGGTAACGGGGGCAGTCCAGCAAGGCGGCGGCTTCGGCGTAGATCGGGCGCTTGCAGAATCGTGTTGCTCGGTTGATTACCCCGGACCTCCACCACAATACCGTTACGGTTCGATAAAGTTTGACTGTGTTTATTTACGGGATGAAAATGAGACACGGCAATCAGACGTAAAGATGGAGTATGTTGGTTGGTTGTTCCTAGAGGAATGGCACAACCCACCACGGGGGATCGGCCACGAATCGTGCGGCAGTAGGATTTGTGAATGAAAAAAAAAAG
This sequence comes from Rhipicephalus sanguineus, assembly GCF_013339695.2. NCBI lineage: Eukaryota > Metazoa > Arthropoda > Arachnida > Ixodida > Ixodidae > Rhipicephalus > Rhipicephalus sanguineus. The sequence goes on along the minus strand of NC_051177.1, from coordinate 154,038,704 downwards.
GATAATTCTAAAGAAATAATTTTTAGGTAAGCGAAAATATTATTTGTGTTTGCGGTTTCCCAATTGAATGCTAAAGAGATAGAAAAAAAAAGGAAGAGAAAGAGTGAGTTAAATCCTCAGGCCGCACCAGACCACTTCGTCTTCCTCCTCCACATACCCGGCTCATACCACAGCCCGTTTCATACCGTAGCAATATTGTCACGGTGCGTCATGGACATGAGCTAGCGCGGTGCTCTCCGAAGATGAAGACGACGAGTGAGCGAGAAGCCTGCCATACCAAGCGCCGTGACGGCGCTTCCGCCGCGGGAGAGTGATGTCACGGTGCGTCATGTGAGCTAGTGCGGTGCTCTCCGAAGATGAAGACGACGAGTGAGCGAGAAGCGCTTGCGCGTGGGGTTTCTCAGCCATCTTGTTTCCATGCCACTTCACTTGTGTAAATGTCCATTAAACCGTCATCTCGCCTCCGTCACAATATGATTGTTGTTTTGATATGGCAGCTTACAGTAGCAGCCGTGTACTTTCGTGAACAAACTTCTGCGGCGTGCGAAGAAAAGAAATTATACGGCCATGGCACTGTTTCCTGAGAAGGTTAGAGTCAAGTCATCCGTGCCGCTGGAGAATCAACCGCCGATGAAGACAGCTAGCTGAGCTTTAACCACTGTGAAGCAAGATGAACTACTCGCCTCGCTTTTTCGGCTCTCGCGTCATGCTTGCACTCTCTTTTAATGAGGATATCGACTTGACAGGCGTATAAAACCCGCTGCGCGAACGCGGCTAGAAAATCGCACAAAGTCGGAAGGTGGTTACTTCAAGGTTGCAATTGCAAAGCATGTATTAAGTGCCAGTTATATTTCGCGGCTTAAATATATATCACCCAAATAAAGTGACAAAAACAAAGCAAACCTGCAGAACGATGTCAAAGCTTGCTTAAAATGCACAGACGTCCGTTCCGGCGTGATAAAGCAGCCTTCTCGACGCGTGAATTACAGGCGCCGAACTTCTGACAATATGCCGAGTTCGGTTGAATTTAACCAACCGCGCAACGCCAACGGTATAACGCGAGTGTGAACGTTCAACAACGACGGGTAGGTCTCACGAACACGCTCGGAGTCACTTGTGTAGGCGCGCCTAGCGTCTGTCAGCTACCGGTATCGTACATGGTGTCAGAAGTGGCTACCGTTCGGCGTTCGCTCTCTGTAATGGCGGACAAGCCAGACGCCAGGGGCGTAGCCAGAAATATTTCCCGGGGGAGGGGGGGGGGGTTCAACCATACGTTATGTATGTTCGTGCGTATGTTTGTATGTGTGCCAGGGGCGTAGCCAAGGGGGGGGTTGGGGGGGTTCAACCCCCCCCCCCCGAAATTTTTCAGTTTTGCTTGCGTATATACACGCACACATACAAACGCACGCACGAACATACACAAAGTATGGTTGAACCCCCCCCCCCGAAAAAAATTTCTGGCTACGCCCCTGATGTGTGCGTGTATATATAAGCAAGCAAAACTGAAAAACTTCGGGGGGGGGGGTTGAACCCCCCCCCCCCCCCCCCCCCCTCCCTTGGCTACGCCCCTGCCCGACGCTGCGTTTGCCGGGGTACCTGGACTCCAACAGGCACCAAGCTTCGACTTCAACGACCCAAGTGCGTGGTCCACCTGGATTGAGCAGTTCGAGGACTATGCTTACGCTACAGGAATGCACCGAGCTACCGACGAGGTTCGGGTACGAACGCTTCTTTACTGCATAGGTGTTCAAGCTCGACGCGTGCTATCCGCCTCGTGCGCTGCTGCTTTCAGTGGTACTGGTGGCGCCACCAACGGCGGACGGTGGCGATAGATGGATATGCGCGGCTCATAGAAGCCGTGGGCAAAGCGCCTCTCCGTTTTCCTATTCATGTTTCATTCTGGTTTAATATTTGTACTGCCGAAGCTGCACCACTAGACAACCATGCCGTCTGTTACGTCGATTGTTCTATATTATTTGTTTTAAAATGATAGGCCCGTTTTTTTTTGCGTGCGCGCGATGCACTGCGTACGTTTCTTACGTGCATGTGTCCAAGTTGTTTGCGTGATCTGTTAACACAGATGAAATAAAAATTGTTGCAGTACAAAACAGCATTCTTGTTTTATTGAACACCCCAAACAGTACAACAACAATGACTATTACGGCTGTATGCCTGCTTAAGAAACGCACAAAAGACACGCGATTTTATCTTCGCCCAACACTCGTAGCACTCAACTAGGCCAAGAAAACCAAAATCTAACTTGCTGAACGTTTTAACAGCCGTCACACAGCTGCATAATAATGCGTGAAAGTACTGTAGCAAATGACCAACAAACATTCACACAGCGTTTTTTTTTTTTGTTCACAGACCGTATTAACATATGAGGAAGTTCTAACTGCATTGCAATCACATATTTCGGAATATCTATTCACTTTCACCATTGAAGCCACAATCCTCTAACACATGCGCTTTAAATTGAGCATGGCATTACTCAGACTTATATAGAAAATGCGCACGCGTGGCATTACTCAGATTTATATAGGAAATGCGCACGCGTACAATGTATCTCGTATGCTGGATTCTCCTTTGGTACGTGCAGCTCAACATAAAATGCGATTCTAGAAGTAATGTTCGTGGAGTAGCGAGCATATAGCAGGACAACTACTTACAGCTTCACTTACCTTGCAAAAATGGTATTCCAATTGCAATTCAATAATAACCGACGCAACAACGATAACAAGACGCTTGTTGCACACAGGCGTACCAGGTTGACGCTCTAGGCCAAGCGCGGTATTTTAAGTGTAGCACAATCGTGCGCGTACAGTACGCTAGAATATTCTGGCACAATGTCGTCAAGCTTGCAGTCACTTCAGCAGTTCCCACGATGTAGCACCAGTTGACGTCCTCGCGTCATCAAACTGCTACGACGCCGAGAACTACGCACACAGCTGACTTGGAAAAACGCGGTCTTGCAGGAGGCCATCTTGTCCCGCAACCAACGGACAAAAGTACACAACTGAGGCGTCTGAAACATTGCCGTTGATGAGATGGCAGCTGAACGAAATCAAGGCTCATCGTCCGACGTGTGGTCACCGCCTTAACACAATATTAACGTTGCAACGTTCAAGGAAAACGCGACGAAAGCGACGAGCCCAGCCGGTCTTGTCGGGTGCGCTACATGGATGGATGGATGCTATGAGCGTCCCCTTTATAACGGGGCGGTGACATGTCTGCCACCAGGCTCGAAGGCGAAAAAAAAAGAGAAAGAAGAAAAAAAGCTTCCTTGTTTCATGTTGTCCTAATGCCTTATCTACATTGATTAAACCTATGTTATTATACCAAAAAATATAAATTCACGGTCCATCTCTCTGCCTCTTAAGGCAGAATGACCTTATTTTCCCCCATTATTTATTTTTGTACTTTATCTCTACTTTTCTGCCACCAATGCTCTAACCGTCTCTTACTTATTTCTATCGCGGACGTGTTCAGCTTTCCATTGTTGTCCCTAAAACCCAAGGCTTCATGTAGACTCGTGCCCACACGTATACCTGGGTGAATATCGCCACATTCAATCAGTACATGTTCCATCGTTTCCTTAGTTCCCCCACAGCATGTACAATGTTCTTCTTCGTTACTGAATCTCGCTTTATAACTACGCGTTCTAAGGCAGGCCGACCTTGCTTCAAACAGTAAAGCGCTTCCCCTTGAATTATCATAAAACCTTTCCCTCCTTATTTCGTTTTTTCCTTTTCGGTAGTTACTCAGAGCCGGCTTCTTTTCCATCGCTGTCATCCAATAAGTCCTCTCCGCCTCTCTGACCTTCCGCTTAATGCTCCTTGTTGCCATATCGCCCGCACTGCCAGCCGTATATTTACTGGTGAGCCTCCTAGTTCTTTTTCTCCACTGCGTGTCAACGCTTTTTCTATACAAATACCTGAAAACCTTCTCTGCCCATCTACTCTCCTTCATTTTCCTCAGCCTCTCTTCGAATCTCATTTTGCTCTGCGCTTCCCTCACTTCAAAGCCTGTCCATCCCATATCACCCTTTACCGCCTCATTTGTCGTCTTCCCGTGAGCGCCCAACGCGAGGCGGCCCACCGTCCTTTGATTTACATCCATTCCTGATTGCACCTCTGACTTCATGCACACCACTGAGTTCCCAAATGTAAGCCCCGGAACCATCACACCCTTCCACAGCCCTCGAAGCACCTCGTACCTATTGTATCCCCATAAAGCTCTGTGCTTCATAATTGCAGCATTCCTCTTTCCCTTTGCTACCGATGCTTTCTCTTGTACCTCCATATATCTATCCCCCTCATTTACCCATACTCCGAGGTACTTGTACTCGCTTACCCTCGGTATTTTTTGGCCCTGTATTAAGACCGTATGGTCTCCGTGATCATTGAATACCATCAATCTACATTTTGTTGCACTAAATCCTAGTCCTAGAGCCTCACACTCCCTTCCGCATATATCTGCCAGTCGCTGTATATCATCTTGACTGTCCGCAAATAAGACAATATCATCAGCATAAAATAGACCTGGAAGTTTCTGTTCAACCATCGCTCCGACCTGTTTGTGTGACAAATTAAATCCAATGTTGCTACCTTCTAGCGCTTTTTCCATCCTCGCCATGTACAGCATGAATAACAGCGGGGACAAAGGGCATCCCTGTCTCAGCCCCTTGCTAATTTCAACGCACAGCACAGTGCACAGCGCGCGCTCTCACGGCCACCGAAAGAAATAAAAGAAAGTGGAGAGAGGGGCACCTACGAGCATCGCGTAATCGCGTATCGGTGGAAGCAAGAGGAAGTGTTGCGTCGTCGGTGTGGCGTATTGTCGAGAGATGGCGCTAGTTTGTTTTTGCGCAACGAAATCGCAAACTTCATTTAAAATGCATGGGATCCTATGGGGGTTGGGAGAGGGTACAACCGCCTTAGCCGAGCGGTGGCGCCACCATACCGATGCACGAGGCTATAGAACACTTTAACGAGGCGGATAGCGTCTTTCAACTTGACGGCCGAAGAATCTCTGTCGTACAGCGTTGTGAAAAGCAAGTTCACCTAACCATCGAGGTGATCTCTCTTTGTGCAACGGCGTCCTGCTAAAAGGCAATCGTTTTGTCATCCCGGCTTCGCTGCAAAAGGATACGCTCTAACTTAGGCCACCAGGGAATTAGCCGATGCCGGCTGAGAGCACAGAATTCCGTGTGGTGGTACGGACTTTCGCAGCAAATACCAGAAAGATTCAGTCGCTGCAGGCAGTGCTCAGCCACACGAGCGCAACGAAGTGAGCCATTGGTTATTTTGTAACGTAAACTCCAGCGCAACCATGGCAAGAAGTAGGAATGTACTTATTTAGTCACAGAGGACGCAACTACCTACGAGTAGTTGATTATCGTTCTCGCTATGCTGAACAGGGGCGTAGCCAGAAATTTTTTTTTCGGGGAGGTTCAACCATACTTTATGTATGTTCGTGCGTGCGTTTGTATGTGCGCGTGTATATATACACCAGCAAAACTGAAAAATTTCGCGGGGGGGGGGGTTGATCCGCCCCCCCCCCCCTGGCTACGCCCCTGATCCTGAAGTCATCTACATGCGAAGCAGGAACTCTGAGGCGGTCATCAATACGGTCAAAAGCATTTTCGCTCGTTTCGGCATTCCCGAAGTTGTACGAAGCGACATGGACCGCAGTTCGCTTCACACGCATTTGCAACTTTTGCGAAGCACTATGGCTTCCAACACATCATCTCAAGTCCAAACTACCCGCAGTCTAACGGGGAAGTTGAAAGGATGGTTCGCACGGTCAAAGAGTTGTTCGGGAAAGCAGAGGATCCTTTTCTGGCACTTCTGTCTTACAGAGACACTGCAGGCGTCACGGGGTTAGCCCAGCGCAGCTACTGATGGGCCATCCTTTTTGTATGTTCGCGCGTTTGTATGTGTGCGTGTATATGTATGCACATGCAAAATCGAAAAATTTCGGGGGGGGAGGGGGGGGGTCAACCCCCCAATCCCCCTGGCTACGGCCCTGTTGTCGGCTGTAAAAAAAGTACGCGAAAAAAAACGCCAGGCCTGCGCTGAAACCGCAGCACAGTCACAGCGAAAGCTGGAAGAGCGGCGTTTCTAGAGCCCGTTAAGCTCTCTTGGGGCTACAATACAAGTACACTAGAAAGGTATCCACTAAGCCATAAATCACAATTTTTGTGAAGTTGGGAAGCATATACTAAGCCATTATTTGTCATTCTGCATAGAAGCGAGGCACCAGCTGCACGTCTGTAAGGCATTATGTGCACTTTGTTGACGAGACGACTGATGACGATGAAGAATTATGGCTCAGCCCTTTCTAATGGGTTGGAATCTTTAAACCGCCCACCAGTTATGTAATTTGTATTGTGTGACGCCCGGTCGCTATTTCCCTCTCTCGTCATGCTGTATAAATATGCGTTGACGTAGGAAAGAGACGGGGGGGGGGGGGAGGCGAAGAACTTTACTGAGACCCCGAGGAAATGGATCATGCGCTTATGGGCTTCCTTGGCAACCAATACAAGTGCACTTGCGAGGAACCCACTACGCTATAAATCATTGTAATTTCACTGAGACCCCGAGGAAGTGGATCATGCGCTTATGGGCTTCCTTGGCAACCAATACAAGTGCACTTGCGAGGAACCCACTACGCTATAAATCATTGTAATTTTTGAGAAGTAGGGCAGCAGGCACTGTGCCATTTTTCGTCATTCTGCGGAGAGCGTTGGTACCTGCTAAACGCATGTAAGGCATTATGCGCACTTTGTTGATGCTGTACCTGATGAAGATGAAGAATTATGGCAGAGCCCTTTCTAATGGGTTCGAAGCATTGAACAACCTACTCATTGCGCAATTCGCATTGTGTGACGCCTCGTTACAGAATTCGCGTTGTGCGACGCTTGGTGCTTATTTTACTCTTCTACCACGCTATATTGCATATGCTGATGTGGTTCCTTCCCGACATGAAGCCTGTATAGGACCTTTTTGCAAAGCATTTTCAAGCACCGGCATGGCTCAGAGGTTGAATACTGGGCTCCCACGCAAAGGACCCAGGTTCGAACCTCGTTCCATCCTGGAATTTTTTCTTATTTCGTTTTTTTTTCTTATTTCGAGCGATACTGGTTACGGACACCGGCGGCGGCGGCGGCGGCGGCGGCGGACAACTACGGCGCCAAAAACGGCCGGTGAAATGATCTCATAACAGCTTTCGCTGTAATATGAAAACTAACACGTGACTGCGCTCCCGCCCGCAAAAGGTGGGAGCGTATCTTGACTTGCTACCTCACAGTGATCTTTTTTGAGGGCGCTGCTTCCTGATGCGCGCTAGAGTGCCTCGATTTCCTCCTCGCCCGCCCCTCCGAGCGGTGGGGGAGGAGGACATCGAGGCACTCTAATGCGCGCTGCAGCCTAGTCACGTGTCATTTTTCAGATTTCGCGGGCTTTCTTTGTTAGCCAAAAAAAAAAAAAAGCGAGCACGCAATTAATACGTTGTTCAAAATAGCGAAGTTAGATGTCATTTGAACATGCCTACATATCCCCCACTGACATTTTAATGATTAGGTGAGTATTTGTCGAGTTAGAAACATGATTAGTACTAATTAACGAAACATCATTAATGAAAAATTTAGTAACTTGTTGTGTTTCGCGTAACGACATTCCTCTTTTTTTGAAATCGTGCTGCGTGATATTTGGGACACCCTCGTGTGTGTGTGTGTGTGTGTGTGTGTGTGTGTGTGTGTGTGTGTGTGTGTGTGTGTGTGTGTGTGTGTGTGTGTGTGTGTGTGTGTGTGTGTTCCGTGTGCATTTGTTTTCAAATCTACCTTTCGTAACTAAAACAAAATGGTCTTGACAATGGCTAGCAGCGGATGGCTTCGGCACATCAAGTCTGGGGCGGCGCGGGATGGTGGGGCAGTTACCCCTGTCAGATTTCCGCCTGCCCCTCCTTTGCCCAACCAGGAGCAAACAAAGAAGTCCGCGGCATTTCCTCCTGAAAGGCGGATGCACGCAAGCCTGCACCAATGGACGCGCACTCCGGACTGACGTCATTAGAGCAGCAAGTTGGGCTAGTTGGTTGATGTTCATTCTTCAAAGGTATACTGCGCTAAAAGGAACAAGGACACAGAAAAGGGGGGACAACACATGCGCAGACTCACAACTGAAATTTTATTGAGTGAAGGGTGACATATATACACTGAAGATTAAAAAAAGGATGAGCTCATTCGGCAAAAACTGGTCACGTGAACGCGTCAATCATCATGTCAAAACCTAGAATCTAGATACTGCACTTCACAGTCAGCAAGCTGCACCGACGGATCGCTTACACACGCCCTTGTTTTTCTAATCGCATAAGCTTCGTAGAGCTCCCGTGTATTGCGGTCCTTGTGACGGTACAGGACTTTGGTCCTATCCAGAAGGGGGTGGCACGCCTCTTCGTCTCTGTTCACATTCCCTGCAGTGCTTAGCTACGTGGGAGTAAACATCAGAAGAATAATTCTTTGAATGTTCTCTTAACCGGATATTAATGCACCGGCCCGTTTGCCCGATATAGACATGACCACAGGTGAAAGGGAATTCATATACTACTCCACAAGCACAGGGAACGTACTTATTCCTGTGGTCAACGTGACAAACAAATGGACTATTGCTAGGTGTTTTGTCAATTTTACTCATTACACGCGCACATAAACGGGCCATTTTTTGGGGGGCGGAAAACACAACTTGTACACCATAACGTTCCGCAACGTTCTTGAGATTGTGTGAAACTTTATGCTGGTAAGGTATCACAGCATATCTTTTGCGCTCGCGGTCGTTAACACGCTCCGAGGCAGTATCGCTACTCTTAATCCTCCTGATTATTTTTTCACATGCCCCCGTTATCACATAGTTCGGATACCCAGCAGTAGACAATCTAGAAACCTGGTGTTCTACACTGTCTTTTACCACGTGACAACAAGACTTTCGAAGAGCAGAGCCAATGCTAGACAGAACGATTCCGTTTTTTACAGTCTTTGAGTGTGCCGAAGAAAAACTTAAGGGCAGTTTTAATGACCGGGGTCGAAAAAGCCAGCATGTATGGTTCTCCTTAAAAAGCAAGCGGATATCTAGAAACTGCAGTTCATTCCCACTGGGCAGTTCTATAGTGAAGTTGAGGCCCATCCCCGAATCCATGAAAATCTTTTTAACATCGTCAACACGGTCTCCCAGAGCATCATGAATAAAAACCAGATAATCGTCAACATAGCGGAAGGTGCGAACAGCAATCCTTCCCAGGCTGGCATTGGTGGCCCGGTCCACTTTTGACAGGAAGATGTCGCTTAGCACGGGCGCAACCTTGGAGCCGATGCAAACCCCCGACTTCTGAATGAATTGCTGCCCGCGCCAGGAGACGTACGTAGACGAGAGATACATAGATAACACTTCTAAAAATGATTCTACAGAGATACCGCACTGCATAATAAAATTCTGCTCATCATTAATCTCAGTAATACACTCTTTTACCGCTACCATTAGTTCTCCTTGTGGAATAGCATAAAACAAATCCTCAACGTCAATGCTAAATGCTTTGCAACCTCCTGGGTTACTATCCTGCAGGTACTGCACCACTGCCTCAGAATTGTGTACTAGGTACGGATCATCCAGCTTGAGAGTCGAGAGGTGTTCCTGAAGAAACCCCCCAACTTCATACTGCCAGGTTCCCCGTTCTGAAACAATTGAGCGGAAGGGCAGGGCAGGCTTATGCGTTTTCACGGAGAAAAAGAGTTCAAGTGCCGAACCCCTAGCACTCTTTGCTTTAGTACGCAAACCACTGAGGTTCAGGTTCTCTAGAAGTGCTAGGGCTCTGGTTTTTACCTTGCTGCACTTGTCCGGGGCGGCAACAAAGTTTTTTTGCAGCGCAGCACGAGCCTTGTCCACATACGAATCATCTGGTATCACCACGAACGAGCCCTCCTTGTCGGACTCCAAAAGGCACAAGTGTGACGAAGTCAAGTAGTCCACCACAGGTTTGAG
>NC_051177.1:154000200-154028573 GCF_013339695.2 Rhipicephalus sanguineus | reverse complement strand
TTTTTACATGTCGGCTAGGGGAATGTCTGGCCGCAATTCAATTAAAAAATATGTCAGCGGCTTTCACATTATTAGCAGATAACCTTTGATTTGGCTCTTCGAATTGAAGACTGGAATTCAATGCGGTATTCTTGAAAAAAACTTTATGGAATTCGGCCAGTGGCACATTCTTGCTCGTCGGCGTCGACATTGCTTTCTGTTCACGATGTCGTCGACGTCTCGGGGACCGATCTCTCGCCGATCTCTTCACTTCCACCAGACCATGATAATCCAGCTCCGAAGGGCAAAAAAAAAAAAAAAAACTTGCACAACACGCAGAAAACAGGCAGAGTAGTCAGGCAAGGCGGGAAATCACACGGAGGCTTCCACGTTCGCCGAATCACGTGATCGCCGAAGCGCTCTACTATCGGCATACTGGATTTGACTCATTTCGATCCATACAGCGCATGGATCTGGCTCAATTTCGTTTTGAAACGGGATCTGTGAGCACACGTAGCTGTTGGTATTTGACTCATTTCGTTCCGATCTCTCTTTTAGAGGAAAGTTGAGAGAATGTACTTGCCAATAGAGCAATATTTGAGCTAGTTTCGGTTTCTGGATTTAGCCCATGTCGAAAAAAAAACGCCATATATATATATATATATATATATATATATATATATATATATATAAATATATTAATATATATATATATATATATAATAATATATATATATATATATATATATATATATACACACTGTCACGGGGTCGTGACCTCGACGAAGGCAGCAGTCGGCGTGTCCAAGATGAAACTCTTTATTTGGCCGAACTTGTGGCCGGGAAACGGAAAGTCAAACTGCAGCAATACACACTGTACCTGATAGCGGCGAACAGAGCGTCGGCCGTCGATAAACTGCTGCGGTAGCGCGCGTCGGCATTTATACATGCGGCCTCGAACATTCGAGCCTTATCGCTGGTGGCCGCGATAGTTCGAGAATAATCTCAACTGTTCGCGTTTGCGCGCTCAAGCCTATAAGAAGATTCTAAGATAATCTGGAAGGTTCCCAGATATTAGGGCGTAGCTTGCGCAAGGCGGCGGCTACGCACGCGCGCGCGCGCGGTGTGTGTGTGTGTGTGTGTGTGTGGGGTTTGTGTGTGTGTGTGTTGTGTGTGTGTGTGTGTGTGTGTGTTGTGTGTGTGTGTGTGTGTGTGTGTGTGTGTCGCGGACGACGAAGGCTGGCCCACCAGCCGAATCGTTAATAAAAATAGATTTCGTATGCGCATCCTTCTCTTCAATCATCTTCTATCGTACCGGACCCATCACTCTTCACATATATATACGCTGGTTTTATCTATAAAGCCGCTGCATATATATATATATATATATATATATAATATATATATATATCTATATATCTATATATATATATATATATATATATATATATATCTATATATATATATATAGATATTATATATATATATATATATAGATATATATATATATATATATATATATATATATTATATATTATATATATTATGTATATGTATATATATATATATAAACGATGAAGTGCTAACAAAGGACCCGAAGTAAATTCAAAAAATCAAGCACGTAGGAAAATTCTTTCTGTAAAGGACTGACGTTTCGTCCGCGGGACCGGCCTTCGTCGGAGTGATGCGAACATGCGACGTACCGCAATATATAATGCGCAGTAACGTATCATAGCGCTGTTAATGGCTGACAAGCGGTTGTTAAAAGCACGTGGGGAAACAGTGCGGTGATAGGACAAGAAACACGAGAATAAACGCGTGCGCACTTGCGCCAAGACAAAACGAATAAAGAGTAAAAAATGATGTACACTGAGTAAAAATGAATGAAGCCACATAACGTGTGTGTCCCGGTACAAACATCAATAGCACGTCATAGGTACACTGCGACCCAAGTTATACGATAAACATAAACGCGGGTGTAACATCTTGTCATATCCGACAAAGCTCAAAAGGGAACTAATCTATCTGCGTGAAAGCATAGCGGCAATATAGCGGGGATGTCCAGAGTGTTTAGGAAACTAAATGGGTAAAAATGAAAGTTTGCCAGCGCTTTCATTCATACCACAAGTGACGGCTTTAACTTATAGATTAAATACGATTCTCCAAGCTCTCTTCGGGTGGGAACGGAGACCAGATTGAAGGATTGTGGCTGTAATATTATCAAATGAGCGGCCCGGAATGTGCACGTGTTTTGATAGCGGAGGTTAGGAATGGTGGCAGCATGACACTTGGTGGTTGTTGAACCGATATCTGAAGGGCGTGGTCGGGTTGTCCAATGTACTGTAATTTGCAGACGAACATTCGAGCAAATAATGCAATTGTAAGTGTCACACGTAAAAATTTCCTTTAATTTTATAGAAGAAATCAGAAGCAGTGCTTTTAGCAATGTGTGACGTCGTCATATGCGCGCAAACCTTGCATCGTGGTTTTTTTGCAAGGTCGAACAACCGAATTATCGGGAACCCTTGTTTAGATGAAGTTAGGATGTCGTGCAGATTGCGAGACCGTCGAAGACTACCCGAGGTGGCAATGGAAAGATTACTTAAGAGATGAGCAGCTCTGCGCTAGTATTTTGAAATGTTTTTGAGAATTGAGGAAACGTTTGGCACCGAGTGCTGATTGTGTAGAACTAGATTACAGTTGTGCCTGAACGGATGGTTGCTTTTTAGCGCTAAACAAATCCTTGCGATTCAGTGCATCGTCTCTTTTGACTGCATCCTCAACAATGCGGGTGGGTATTGCTGCTGGATCAAAGATTCGCGGAGTTGTACGCAGTTTGCATAAAAGGTCTGACTGCTCAGAGCAAGTTCTCTTAAAGCGGAGCGCCTGACTGTACGGTATACTGGTTTTTCCAATGTTTACATGTGAACTTTTAAAAGTGAAGATAACGGTGCCTGTCTGTAGGTTTCCTGAAAGCCTAGTGGTTAGTTTTGTTGTCAGGGAGATGCAAACTGTGACGTCCAGAAAGTTGACGGTAGAACGAGAGTATTCATGCGAAAACGAAAATAGATTGGTGAACGGTTGTAAAAGGAAGTCCAACGCCTATTTGCCGATAAGGAGTGCTTGGAGGCGGTAACCGGCAGCAGGAGACCACAACTCGTGCGGGCGATGGGAGTTTTCGGACACTGGCACTGCTTGCAGCTCGTCATACATGTGTGCGTAGACCCTCACATTTTGGGACAATGAGATTGGTTACTGCGTACGGGTAAAGGTGCCCGCGGAAAAGCTCAAATGACCAGACGTTAGCCTATGTATGCGATAGCATTTTCGACGACAAAGCAAACGTTGGTTGCGATGCCCATGCTAGCCTGACGTGTTTCCACCCAGAAATCTTAGGAAGAGGAACATATCAAGAAGATCTGCTGTAGTTGTACGTACCCTCATCTCGTCCTATCTCTGACGAATTGCAGGACGTAGGTGCCCCCTTACGTCCCTTGATGTCCCCAACCTTTGTAACCGCCAGTGCATTTTTTCTGTGATCATATTGGCATATACATTGCCCTATCTCTCTCGAAGTATAATTTGATCCTGTCCTGGAAATGATAATTATATCGTCCAAGGCACACTTCCGAATTTGACCTGAAAGGAGAATGTTTGTCTGAACACGCATCGCAGTTCTCGGCAAGTAATTTGTCAATAATTGATGGAACCAAATTAAGAATGGCGGAAAGTTCGGCTTGTTCGTAGAACATTACTTAAAGGGTTCCTAAACCACCCCGCGTTCGAAGACGAGGCAGCGGTTTCTTTCTCGCCTTCGCTACCCTTTTTACAGGCGGTATCCTCCTCGCCACTTATTTCTGAAAAAGCACGTGACAATGTTAGCACTAAGCCGTCGAGCTTAATCAGGATGTCGCGCTTGAAGGCTACACGCTGCTACTCCGCTTGCGCAGGTCGAAACACACTAAATGAAGTCACCAATCAGTTGATCGCCGCACAATAGTCATGCGAGAAAAGGAAGAACGGGTGGGCGACTGCATGGCAAAGCAGTGTAGGAGACAATTCACAACTGATATTTCTCGTATGCGGACCAATCGAGAGTATGTACCGTAATGGCATCACGGGAATCACCGTTCTTGCGTAACGAAGTGCGCCAGAAGGACGAGAAACGCCGGGAGAGAATAACGCGTACGTTTTTTTTTTTTTTTTGCATTTTGAGAGGCTGTTTACGACCTTCAATGTTGTTCCGTAGAGAGCGTTGGAAGCTGAGGACAAAGTACCGAGCGGAGCACTTCCGACTTATTACCCGCCGTTGTTGCACTGCTAATCTCGAGGGTGCGGGTTCGATTCCCGGCCACGGTGACCGTATTTCTATGGGGACGAAAAGCGAGGACGCCCGTGTACTTCAATTTAGGTGCGCACATGAACTAATCCCATGCACACAACGGAGTGCCTCATAAGGATGTCGTGGTTTTGGCTCGTAAGCGCCAGAAAATTCTTACTGCAGCTTCTTTCCTTTTACGGGAAACCTCGCTATCGGTACACACGCATGCCATACAAACGCACGATAGCCAGGCGCCAAACGATGGTATTCAGCGCATGGTGCACGCGACTGCGATCAGCGGAGCCCTGTCGTGAGCAACACGAGCGGGAACAGGCAAGCGTGAGGCAAGTATTCTCAAACCCCAATTCGAACCGATACTCGGATGGTGCTGTCAGAAATAAGTGGAAAGAGTGACGCGTTTTCTGCGGACTGCCGTCACTTCCAACACGCGTCTGTGTGGCACACGCAACGTACGACCCAGATAACAGCTTAGTACTGTAGCGCCTCTTGTGGCGCTCCCGGTCAGCAAAAAGCAGTATCTGCTAGGGCGAGAGCCTTAGGTGCCTCATAAAACGCGAAAATTGACCATCGGCGTCAACAAGAGTGAAGCGAGAAATCGTCACGTTATGCGTCACCAGATGACGTCATCATGACATCGCAGATCCCAAATCTGTGGCGTCACGGTGAAGTCACATGCCGTGACGTCAAATGATGACGTCATCACATGACAATGTCGCTTGGTCAAATGTGGGCCGATCACGGAGGCTCTGCAAAACCAGGGGAGGTGCAGAATGGTTGCAATGCATCCGATCCTTGAGGCAGTGCAAGACTACGTCAAGTGCAGAGAGCTTTGGGAGGGGTGCGGGGGAGGGTCAATACATCCACAGAGAAGAAGAGAATGGCTTTCGCCTTCTCGCCGTCTCAGGCGAATGCATGAGAGACCCTGTGAGTTCTTTTAAATCTTTTCTGCTGTATCTCGATATTGGGTGTGACAGACAGAAGCAAGCGAATGGAAAAACTGTACATTTCGAGGACCCATAGGCAGCACACTGCAGCGCTTTGTGGGTCATACCCGCCTCATCATCGGCCGGTGACACGCAGTCAGCTGCGGTGTTTGTACTTCCACAAGCGAGGCGGGGAGCGTCAACAGTTAGCGGGACCGCGGAGCCCACTCCAGCTCGTTCACGACAGCGACCGCCGTCAATCGCACCGCGTAGGTTTCAAGGCTCTTTGCCACGCTCTCCCACGTTCCCCCTCTATAGCTCACAATATTACATGCGTTCTAAGCACGGTTTTGTCAGGTGAAAATAATTTTTTTTCAATTTCACAATTTGTTTTATTGTATTCTTGTACAAGGAACAAGAAACAAAATAAAGTAACAAACAAGTAACAAAATAGCACTGGTATGTCCAGTCCTTAAATAACTGTTGGGGTTTTACGTCCCAAAACCACGATGCGATTACGAGAGACGCCGTGGTGGAGGACTCCGGAAATGTAGACAACCTGAAAGTTATTTAACCTGCACCTAAATCTCAGCACACGAGCCTCTAGAATTTCGCCTCCATCGAAATGCGGCCGCCGCGGCCGGGATTCACTACCGCGACCTTCCAGTCAGGAGTCGAGCACCATAACCACTAGAGCACCGCGACGGGGATCTCCAGTCTTTCACGCACGGTTTTGTTACACGCCGTCGAACAACAAATCTTCAGTGCAGCCTCGAATTTCTCATATTTCTTCCGCATATTGTGCGCTCTACTCATATAGTATTCCTAATTTTGTACAATTTTCTGCACTACACGGCAACTTTTGTTATGACATCTTGACATAAGTAGCAGAACTCTAAGTATCTTGCGGAATCTTCTTAACTGCGGCAAAAGTTATTTAACCCTTCAGCTAACGCTAAGGAGAGCGCAGGCAAAAGCTAATGCTCTCACGAGACACTCACTAAACTGCACTGATCTTCCTCTTCGACAGCATCGTTATTTCCTATGGCTTGTTTTCGTTCGGTTGCCTAGACGTGAGCACAGTGGTTCTATGCTGGGATTTGTTCGCCGTGTTAATTCGTGTCTGATTCTCCTTTTATTCAATTTATTTTATTTAAACATTTCATTCGCTGTCGATTCACATTTGGTGCGCATCAATTCACTAATTCCTTTCATTTTACAATTTTGTCACCTTGAACTCACGTTAATTCACATGTGATGTACCCCGATTACCTAAATTAAGACACTGATTATCACGTTTAGTCAGTTGGCGTACCCGGTACTACTCGTATATCAAGTCCGTTCCTCCGCCTTCTAAGATTTCTGCGTGTGTTTCTTTGTTACACTGTAACATAACCTCTGGAATCGGCCCACCTGGTAGCGTTCTCATTCACGCGACCGGCCAATCGATATTTTTCCGTTTTTTTTTTTACTCATGATCCACACAAAGTTCTCGCCTTAAGAGAAAGCGACTTATGAATGAAAGTGCTCACGTGTGGTGTCCGAGTTTCCGGGACGGGAAGAAGAACAAAGTTGTAAATACGCATCCATCCCTCATAAGCCAGGGGCAGATGCACGAGAAAAAGCTGTGGTCGAATCCATCCTGTAGGTGAAACAAAACACGAGAGCTATAACGGTGTCGCAAAGGCCAGGGAGAGGGCAGCGCCCTCCTTGGCCTCGAATGCGACTTCATAGGCGTATCTACCGGAAAGGGGGGGGGGGCAGCGAGGCGCTAGCCCCCCCCCCCCCCCCCCCCACTGAGAAATGTTAGGGGCGGAGACCCCCACTTTCGACAGTGGTTATTGTCGGCTGCAGAATGGGAAACTAACAAGTCAGGCAAAGTTTTACTTGAACGCAGCAATAACGTCATTTTGTAATAAAATTTGTCCCACGACTCTGCTGTGACGACTGTCCTCCTTGTGTCATGACCACGCACTGTAGGCTACGTGCAGTGCGGGCTGCCTATTCCACGCTTGCGCGCCTGGCGCTCGAGCATTGCAGAGGAGGCTATCGCTCAGCAGGGGCTCTATAACATTACAGCAATCTGTCATGATTTTATTTTGTTCTGCCTGGCCTGAAATTTAAGTAATCGGTGACGCAAATATTGTTCAGCACAGTAATGTGCTACTTATTGTGCACACTTCATCTTAACGCCGCGGGTTTTCGCAGACTTGTGACGTCGCGTAACAAGGACGCGATTTCATGGCACATTGAAAATTTTTGACGAATAGCGAAAAACCAATCATAAACAATACGCCGTATTGAAAATAGTTCATTGTTATTATTTTTTACGCAGTCATGCTTAAGTGGTAATTACGCGGTGGATCACTTACGCGTCATTTGTTGCATCGTTTTACGAGCAGGTGCTGTGAGCATGACCCAGAAAATTTCGAACAATCATTAACAGCTAACGACCTATACGGAAGGAAATAATGCGGGGTAGTTTAAAGTTATAATTGCACATTTTTTCAAGGAAAATTTGAGCGCACACAGCTTTCGTAGGCTATTTACTTGGAGGAACCGGAGGGGAGGAGTAAAGGGCCCCTTCACCGCTTTCCCGTTCACCCCCAATCAAGCTGGGAAATGTAGGGAGGCAAGGAACGACACCTGGCATATAAATTTGTAGTCATTCATAATCTTATAACTATACACAACCAGCTCAATGTGGTTTCCTTAAGTATTAAGTGACTGAGCTTGTTCTTCTTAAGAAATACTTTATATTAGAGGTCGCTCACATATATTGACGTCGCTCACAGAGTGAGCGACGTCAGACCCCCCACTCGCGAATGACAACACTGCACGACTTTACACGGGACTATGAAAAAGATGGCTGATCCCTCTGCCATAGGAATCGGTATAACACGAAAGTGAAACGTGTCGTCACAGAAGTAGAAGTAGTTTATTGTTTATAGTTCATTGGTATATGAGAGCTCGTACAGTGTCTACTGTTTGGAAAATATAGCACTGCTTGATGTGTAGGCATCTAACTCACGTTGAAGCCTAGTGGCACATCTCGGTACCGACGACTAACGCCCATGATCATGATTTAACCCTTGCGGTAGCTGAAGTTCTTAACATATACGTGGACACCGGATGTGGTGAATCCCGCGCAAAGATTGCACCAACAAGCCCATAGTAAACACTGATACTCGATATGCACTCCTTCAAAGCGTCGTGAAACGCGACGAGCGTCGTGTGTTCCCTCTAGCCTGGCCGTTAATTTTCACAGGGAGAGCGGGGAACGCGGTGCGACGGCCAGGTGAGCGTCGCAGGGCTATTTTTCTATATGGATGGATGCTATGAGCAAGGCTTGGGCTGAAACCACCCTCCCACATTGTGTTAAAGCGTTGAAGAAATTCCATTTCTATTGGAAACGCGCCGAATGGGACGGTCGTCTACCAACGGCACGTTTTTTAGGGGCGAAGCTCCTTAAAGCGGCACCCGTTCGTCCCTCGTAGTCGTCGTCATCGTAGTAGTCCGTAACAAGTCTTACGCTTTGACCTCCAAGGTGGTGCCGGTGGGAGATTTCTCCTGTGCGTTGTTGAACAATAAAAAATTCGCAGCGTGCGCGTTAACTAAAAGCCGAATTCTTCTGTCTCTCATTCCCCATTAGCAGCCATTGGCATGTTCCAGTAGGAAACGTTAGTAGAAGTAGAAGTGTAAGTGTTAGCTAAAAGCCGACTTCTTCTGTCTCTCATTCCCATTAGCAGCCATTGTTTACCTCCAAGGTAGTGCCTGGTGAGATTTCTCCTGTGCGTGATTAAACAATAAAAATTTTGTTCAAAACGCCGTTGATTGATGAAATAAACCAACGAAAGACGCCAGATGTTTTGTAAAAGCCGAACGAAAGAACGCCAGATGTTTTTCTTAAAGTGTAGTAGTAGTAGTTGTATGTAGCCACCTCGCCCGATCGTCAACGGGCGAGGTGGACCGGCAACGGCGCGAGGACCCTGCCGTACGAGAGTTAAATCACACTAAAAGACATACTTTGCGGGCGATACACTCTAGTGAGCTTTCAACTTTTCATCTTAATGTACATGATAAAGAAATTATTTCTACGAAAAACGCAAGGCACACCTTGAGCAATATATTTGGTTTTGGGACGCTAAATGGAACCATGAGGCGATGCGAAGCCGGAGCACTTGCACGATCGCGTTTCGTTGGCTTTCGTTGGGCATGCTACCGACCTCGCGTCGTGGAACGCGCGTCCTGTCTTCCCTCTAGCCTTGCCTTTAATTCGCACAGGGCGAGCGGGGAATGCGGTCGCTCTTGGCGCTCTTTCGCTCGGGAGCGGACTTCTTCCTTGCATTTCACCGATCACAAGTGATAATGAAGGGACCACGTAAACCAACAGTACAATAAAAGTTTGATGTTTAATGTATACACGATGTTTCACACTTTATATTCTGTACTGGGCGCATTTCACGGAAGAGTTTCACGGTTTACAGATGATTCCCTCCGTAGCTTCGCCCCACTCATCATCATTCACCCCGTGGATATGCTGTGATTTTTTTGTTTTGTTTTCTTTTTTCGAGCCTGGTGGCGCACGTGCCACCGCCCCGTTATCCGCCTCGTGCATCGGTATGGTGGCGCCACCGCTCGGCTAAGGCGGTTGTACCCTCTCCCAACCCCCCATAGGATCTCATGCATTTTGAATGAAGCTTGCGATTTCGTTGCGCAAAAACAAACTAGCGCCATCTCTCGACAATACGTCACACCGACGACGCAACACGTCCTCTTGCTTCCACCGACTGGCCATGCTCCAAGCTAACTCCTCTCTCCACTTTCTTTAATTTCTTTCGGTGGCCGTGAGAGCGCGCGCTGTGCACTGTGCTGTAGCGCACCCGACAAGACCGGCTGGGCTCGTCACTTTCGTCGTGTCTTCCTTGAACGTCGCAACGTTAATATTGTGTTAAGGCGGTGGCCACACGTCGGACGATGAGCCCTGATCTCGTTCAGCTGCCATCTCATCAACGGCAATGTTTCAGACGCCTCAGTTGTGTACTTTTGTCCGTTGGTTGCGGGACAAGATGGCCTGCAAGACCGCGTTTTTCCAAGTCAGCTGTGTGCGTAGTTCTCGGCGTCGTAGCAGTTTGATGACACGAGGACGTCAACTGGTGCTACATCGTGGGAACCGCTGAAGTGACTGCAAGCTTGACGACATTGTGCCAGAATATTCTAGCGTACTGTACGCGCACGATTGTGCTACACTTAAAATACCGCGCTTGGCCTCGCGCGTGGTACGCCTGTGTGCAACAAGTGTGTTGTTATCGTTGTTGCGTCGCTTAATATTGAATTGCAATTGGAATACCGTTTTTGCAAAGGTAAGTGAAGCTGTAAGTAGTTGCCCTTCTATATGCTCGCTACTCCACGAACATTACTTCTAGAATCGCATTTTATTTTGAGCTGCACGTACCAAAGGAGAATCTAGCATACGAGATACACTGCACGCGTGCGCATTTCCTATATAAATCTGAGTAAAGCCACGCGTGCGCATTTCCTGTATAAGTCTGAGTAATGCCATGCTCACTTTAAAGCACATGTGTTAGAGGATTGTGGCTTCAATGGTGAAAGTGATTAGATATTCCGAAATATGTGATTGCAATGCAGTTAGAACTTTCTCATATGTTAATACGGTCTGTGAACAAAAAAAAAAACGCTGTGTGAATGTTTGTTGGTCATTTGCTACAGTACTTTCACGCGTTATTATGCAGCTGTGTGACGGCTGTTAAAACGTTCAGCAAGTTAGATTTTGGTTTTCTTGGCCTAGTTGAGTGCTACGAGTGTTGGGCGAAGATGAAATCGCGTGTCTTATGTGCGTTTCTTAAGCAGGCATACAGCCGTAATAGTCATTGTTGTACTGTTTGGGGTGTTCAATAAAACAAGAATGCTGTTTTGTACTGCAACAATTTTTATTTCATCTGTGTTAACAGATCACGCAAACAACTTGGACACATGCACGTAAGAAACGTACGCAGTGCATCGCGCGCACGCATAAAAAAACGGGCCTGTCATTTTAAAACAAATAATATAGAACAATCGACGTAACAGACGGCATGGTTGTCTAGTGGAGCAGCGTCGGCAGTACAAATATCAAACCAGAATGAAACATGAATAGAAAAACGGAGAGTAACAGGCGCTTTGCCCACGGCTTCTATGAGCCGCGCATATCCACCTATCGCCACCGTCCGCCGTTGGTGGCGCCACCAGTACCACTGAAAGCAGCAGCGCACGAGGCGGATAAAGGGGACGCGCATAGCATCCATCCATCCAAGAGCACTGTGAGAGGAAAGCGTGAAAGACAAAAGGCGCGTCCATGTAGCCTGCGTTATGTTTGTGGTGGTAGCTCAGTGGGCTAAACGCCCGCCAGCCATCGTCGCGGACCGAGGGGTCATGTGTTCGACTCTATAGTTTATTTTTCATTGCCATTTGATGACGTTCATTTTGCTGCCGTATTTCCGTGACGGAAATACGTCATGAAAATCTTGGTGGACCTCGGCATAAAACACTTTCGTGTCAAAAGTAGTTGACAAAACATTCTAAAAGGACAGGTCGTGCAACCACGGATACAAGAAAGAAGTCAGGACACCACAATCGCCAACTAACAACTGAAGAGACGCACAACGGCGGAAAAGAAACAAGGCATGAAAATTTATCTGCGCATGCCCATGCAATAGGCTAACCTATCAATCCGGCACGCGTGGGGGTCTACGTGGAAGGTAACTGTTAAGGCAATTGATTTCATCTGTATGCAAGTTAATCGACGGCTGGCTCACGCATGCGCTACCACTATTCTCGATATGCCATGCTTCAATCATCAGGCGCGTTTCTTCACTTCTATGCCGGTACAACACTGCGCGTTCATCGAATTTTGGCGTGCACTTAAAATCTCGACAATGTAAAGATAGATTAGAAGGTGAGCCACCGGTTAGCGATCTCTTATGTTCCAATAATCCCTGGTTAATGCAGCGGAACGTCTGTCCTGCGTAGAAGCGGCCACAGCTCAAAGGGACCTTATACACCGCACTTGTATGACAATCAGTGAATTTATTGGTGTGTTTTGCGAAACAAATATCGGTCCGCTTCTTGTCTTTTACTCTCTCATTCTTCCTTTGCACAGTGGCACAAATCTTACCTAGCTTACTGGCAGCCGTGAAAACATTAACGCCGTATCTACTTCCTACTTTATTTAGCCTGTGAAATACGCAATGGATGTACGGTATAGCTACGACACGTTTCTTCCTATCGCTTTTTGCAAACATGCTAAGACTTAACATAATGGACTTCTTAACATAATGGACATAGTGGCCACTGCATCACGAGGATACCCTACATTAAAAAAAAATTGCAGTGGCTTAGCTAGGCTATGCCAGGATATACGTAGCGCTAGCAAAAGTTCAGCTGATTATCCTTAGCTTTCCAGATTGTCTAGGATTATTAGCCTTCTTCTGTTCATTCTTCGTACGCTGAACCACTAATTGCCAGACAACTACTTCGGGATCCGATTAGATAAGCTTCTCGGCTCTTCTGCGCCGTTGAGCAGCATTTGCGCGCTCCTTCTCCATGGCGTTACCCACCTGCAAACGCCAGCCAGAGGCGCTATCAAGCGGCTCCAACGCAGTGTCAGACGGCGACTGCACAGCGAAGGCGAATAGCTGCGCGCGCGCCGGCGCCAGTGTGTCTGCCGCGGCTACGACGCCACTCCTCCCGAACGCGCAGACCAGCAGCGGCGAGCCGCGCGCGGCGGTGGCGGAGAGCGCGCGAGATGCCGGCTCCGGTGAGCCAGCTGTGTGACATCACTGATCCTTGCGCATGTGCAGCACGGCTCATGAGGATCCACGCGAAATCGGCTCCGGCTAGGCAGGTGTAGCTAACGCTACAAAAACGCGTAACTTGTGCGTTAAAGCTATCACTCATTCTGTGCTCACACGACTTGATGAGGGCTCACTTAAGGCAAGACATGGCGATGCCATTTTTTACAACCTTCGAGTGCTTCGACGAAAAATTTAACAGCGGTTTCGAAGATCTACGAGAATACTGCCAGCACACGTGGTTCTTCTGAAACGTTAAGGTAATGTCTAGAAATTGTATTCCATTATTCTGAGGCACCTCTTTAATAAAGCTCAGCCCTGCTTCATTTAATTCAAATTTTTCGCTCACTGAGGTTACCACAGTTTCAAAGCCCTCACCACTACAAAAAAATCAAGTAATGATCCACATAACGAAAAACCTTAATAACCGAATTACCTAAGGCGGCTTCCAAAAGTTTGTCAATCTCGCTAAGGTATTAATCACTAAGAACCGGAGCAACCTTAGAACGAATACATATCCCTGATTTCTGCACACAAACACCTTCCTTCAAACCTACCAGCGTCGACTTTAAATACATGGAAAGAACTTCTAAAAAAGCCCCGGTAGAAACACCACATTTATCGGTGAAAACTGTCTCGTGCCCTTGTTCGTTAATACATTCATTAACACATTTTAACAAGTCCTCATGTAGCAAAGAGTAATAAAGGTCTTCAATATCTATAATGAAAGCTTTACAACAGCCGGGGTTCTCCTCTGAGAGGAACTGAACTAGCGCCTGAGAATTACGCATACGAAAAGGGTCTGAAATACTCACAGAGGTTACGCAGTTCCGCAAATAACTAGATACAGCCACGTGCCAGGTGCCTTGCTCTGAAACGACTGCTCGAAACGGAATTTCGTTCTTATGTGTTTTCGCTGAAAAAGCTCTTCTAAAGTAAGTGATTTGGCCTTCTTGATATTACAAGCTATTCTCTCAAGGTTTATGTCTTAAAGGGCCCCTCACCAGGTTTGACAATTTTGAGCTAACGAGCGCAATGCATACACTGGGCGTTCATAATCACGTCTGTCAAAAGCTGCAACGCTACGCGCCGCGTAAATGGGTCAAATTTCAAGGTGAACGCTGCTTGCCCTTCCTCTCGCGGGCGCGCGCTTTAGAGAATGAGGGGATGACGTACATGAGAAAAATGGCCCTACGTAGATGGTAGTGCTGTGACGTCGCTCCTCTACGTAGACGACTGTGCTCTGACGTCGCCAACAGTACCACGTGACACTGCGATAATTATTTGACACGAAATGTGTAGTTTGTGTAATTTGTTGCTTGAATAGATTAATAAAACTTGAGAGAAATAATCAGACACACAGAGGGAATGTGTGCGTCTTTTCCATCTTTTTTTCGTGAATTGCAGCAAGATGCGGGGCTAATGTGCCTCCCTTTCTCGTGCGTTCGTGTCCCCGCGGTTAGCGCATCGAGCAGACGCCAGCTCTGGAAACGAAAGTGATGTTCTGGCGCGTTCGAGCACTCATTATGCTCATTTATTCTACCGCGTCCAAGTAAACGTTAATGCGGCACTGGCTCATCATACCGCCACTCTCGTGCCCGTACAAATGTCTCAACTTTCATGCCCGTCCCGCAGAAACAGGCAGTACACCACAGAGAACGCCGACAAAACGCCCACGGCCGCTACATAAAAAAAAAAGTAGCGGCCGTGCAACGCCGTTCGCGTGCTCGGGCTGGCTCGGGCACGTCATGCGCACGTGGCCATGCATGCGCATGACGTGTTCATGCGTATGTGTCAAGTAAAGAGGGCAGGGAAGGAATTTGGCTTGCTAAGGCTACACGGGGCGAGTGGCAAGGGTTTGAAACTCGCCTCCTCGCCTCATGGTTTCGCGCCGCTACAAATTATTATTTTTCTCTGCTCGTAATGAACCGATTTGAAAAATTCTTGCGGCATACTGCTCTTCATTCGGCACACAACAACTTCCAGCGTCTAACTAAAATTTGCTATGTGGCCTGGTGAGGGGCCCTTTAACAAAAGGTCGACAGCACGTTGCCTGACTACCGATGATTTAAGTTTTATCGTCCTAAAATTGTTTTTTATTGCTGTTAATGGTTTTTCTGAGAACAAACTCCCCGGCATATATACAAAATACCCTTCCTTATCTGAAATTACTGGCCTGAGTTTCTTCTCGACACAGTAATTTACCAAAGGCCAGACAATACACACTGCTCCTTCTACCGAGCAGGATGCGACGCGGCATTAACGCTCCTCAGTTATTCCCGCCATGGGGAGTGCTTGGAAAACGCGCTCCCCATGGGGAGCGCGTTTCTCCATTAGGTAAGAGACAGCAGAGCCTCGTCGCCGTAACTTCTCTTCGTAATCGCAGCGAAATGTCAGCGCTGGGCCGTCGCTCTTTCAACGAAGGGACAGGGCTGCCCCCAACTTTACTGGCACAAGCATAAACGTTGAGCATATATCTCTTTTATTACAGGAAAAAGACGGCAGATCCCACGCATTGTGGGAATCGATGTAATGCGAAGCAGCCAGCAAAGAGCTGCATATATCGTCTTGTATGGCGTTTAGCAAAATGCATGTCATGGTTTTCATGTTAACTCCTATTATTTATGTTCGTCACATAGTAACGTCGCGCAATACCAACTTCGGGGTAGATCAAGCTAGCGAAACGGCCGCCAGCGCACCATGAGCCTGGCACGTAAGTCATGCTGTACATGACATGTGTGGCATGACTTTCATGTTAATTCGTGTTATTTATGTTCGTCACACAGTCACGTCGCAAGATACCAATTTCGGTGTATATCGAGCTAGCGAAACGGCCGCCAGCGCACCATGAGCGTGGCACGTGTCATGCGTGTCATGCTGTACATGACATGCATGTCATGATTTTCATGTTAACTCGTGTTATTTATATTAGTCACACAGTCACGTCGCGCAATACCAATTTCGGAGTAGATCAAGCTAGCGAAACGGCTGCCAGCGCCCCATGAGCGTGGCACGTAAGTCATGCTGTACATGACATGCGTGTCATGATTTTCGTGTTAACTCGTGTTATTTATGTTCGTCACACAGTCATGTCGCGCAATACCAATTTCGGAGTAGATCAAGCTAGCGAAACGGCCGCCAGCGCCCCATGAGCGTGGCACGTAAGTCATGCTGTACATGACATGCGTGTCATGATTTTCGTGTTAACTCGTGTTATTTATGTTCGTCACACAGTCACGTCGCGCAATACCAATTTCGGGGTAGATCAAGCTAGCGAACGTGGCACGTAAGTCATGCTGTACATGACATGCGTGTCAATGATTTTCATGTTAACTCGTGTTATTTATGTTCGTTACACAGTCACGTCGCGCGATACCAATTTCGGAGTAGATCAAGCTAGCGAAACGGCCGCCAGCGCCCCATGAGCGTGGCACGTAAGTCATGCTGTACATGACATGCGTGTCATGATTTTCGTTGTGTAACTCGTGTTATTTATGTTCGTCACACAGTCACGTCGCGCAATACCAATTTCGGAGCAGATCAAGCTAGCGAAACGGCCGCCAGCGCCCCATGAGCGTGGCACGTAAGTCATGCTGTACATGACATGCGTGTCATGATTTTCGTGTTAACTCGTGTTATTTATGTTCGTCACACAGTCACGTCGCGCAATACCAATTTCGGGGTAGATCAAGCTAGCGAAACGGCCGCCCGCGCCCCATGAGCGTGGCACGTAAGTCATGCTGTACATGACATGCGTGTCATGATTTTGATATTAACTCGTGTTATTAATGCTCGTCACACAGTCACGTCGCAAGATACCAATTTTGGTGTATATCAAGCAAGCGAAACGGCCGCCAGCGCACCATGAGCGTGGCATGTAAATCATGCTGTACATGAATGCGTGTCATGATTTTCATGTTATGACTTGTCATTTATGTTCTTCATACAGTCATGTTACGCCATACCAACTTTGGTGTACATTTGATTAACCAAGCGACCAGGAGAGCACAAAGTCGTAGGCGGCTAGATAGATAGATAGATAGATAGATAGATAGATAGATAGATAGATAGATAGATAGATAGATAGATAGATAGATAGATAGATAGATAGATAGATAGATAGATAGATAGATAGATAGATAGATAGATAGATAGATAGATAGATAGATAGATAGATAGATAGATAGATCAGATAGATAGATAGATAGATAGATAGATAGATAGATAGATAGATAGATAGATAGATAGATAGATAGATAGATAGATAGATAGATAGATAGATAGATAGATAGATAGATAGATAGATCACGCTCAAAGTCGCAGAAGTTCGCTAAGAAATGCTTCGCATTTAAAAAAACACACTTTCCGGCCGATCCATCGTGGGAGACCGGAGCCCGGGTCGCCTAAAACCCTGCAGGGCAATGCAATAAAGTTACAACCAACCCACTCAAATCAGACGCACTGTTGGAATCGGCGTTACGTCGAGCAGACTGCGGACAGCTGGCTGAGCCTCATTGTAATTTTCTACGTCGTAGCTTAAGCGCGCAGCGTGCGGCCGTATGAGCCGCCTCACATTGAGCCTTCTACCGATGTCTGCTGACACCTAATACATCCCTGCCCCCGTCGGTATCACTCGTCGCTCGCCTACGATCACGGAGGCGACAAGCATAAGGCTGCCAGCTAGGGACACCCACCAGACTTCGGCACTGCTCGGTGTCGAAAGCAGCATAGAGTTTCCTATAGATACACTAGAGGGAACTCTGGCGCTAGTGTCTATGGGAGCCACAACGTATGGCGCTTCAGCCAGCGTGAGAATGATGGGTAGTACACGGATTTGTCTAATCTTCGTTCTTTCGGCTCCGTTTGGCTCCGCGTCGCCTGCATACGCTTTGTCGCAAAACGAAGTTGAGCAAAAGTGAACAGTTCCACTTCACCACTTTAACATTTTTAGGCTCACCAATTGAAATCTGGTCACGAAGTTCACAACAGTCCTTTCTTTTATCCGAAACGAACGCCAAAATACAGCAATAAACAAAGCGACAAGTGCGTTCGAAGCCGTAAGTACGAATATTAGGCAAATCTGTGTAAACCCATCATTCCCATGGTGGCTGAGCGATCGCAGCGCCAGAGTTCCCTCTAGGTAATTGTAGGAAACACTACGGAAAGCAACCCCGAGAGATGTACACCCTTGGCGACGCCGGTAGAAACGATGAACGCGCCACCATGGACCCTGCGGTTAGCTCGGGCAGCGCGCCGCCGCGCTGCCCAAGCTAATTGCGGAGGTCACGGTGCGGCGGTCTTAATAAGGGTGCAACAGTCAAATGACGATAACGCAGTGATCACACAACCGTAGCACGAACATGACATACAGGCCATTGACGTCAATACGTGCATTCTAGATACAAGTCATGACTCGTAGAGGCGGGATTTTTAGGCACTAAAAAAACGCTTTTCACGCGCCAGAAATAGGCAGACAAAACAACGTTTTAGGCCTCTAATGTCGTAAATACTGGTGCAATAAATTTTTACATAAATGCAAATAATATCAAAGGAAGACGTGCGCGACCTCCAGTGACGACAGGAAAACAACAGGGATGTTATTGTTTAAGGTAACACACAGGCACCAACAGTTGAACGTAGCCGTGCAATCGCCCTTTGTCCGTCACGCATTGCAGAACCCGGTCGCTCCGCTTATTCTGTAGTATGGCGAGTCAAGTGTCCACTTTCGAATCTACGCACTCCGGAGTGCCTTTCTTTGCGATGTGACTCAGCAGGGTAGAGCAGGAGAGACATCCAGGTCGCTATAAGACCAGAAGGAAGGGATTCTTCCCATTGGCTGGGTCGAATCGCGTAGAACCAGTTTCTGCCCTGGCGGTGAACATCTTAAATAGTAAATTACAAACTAAACAAAAGCCACGTGCACATCAAATTTTTCTTTCTTCTTTTGCTCTTCACTCTCCACTGACGACTCTCCGCAAATTCGCCTTCGCCAACCCCTCGTGCCATCTCAGCGCAGCGGCGTATGCTAGCTGGCGCGTCGCATTTCCCTTCTGCTAGCTGTTGTTTCCGGGTGTTGAATAAACTAGAGGACTAGGTTGAAACCCATAGAGTTCCAAGCAGTCAGTGTTGCGCGGTAAAATGAATGACGGGCACAAACTGCACCGGGAAGCGAAATTTGAGGTTTCATAGTGTTTATAACGGCGCCAGTTTTGAAAATAGGCATTTATAGGCACTTATTGGCATTTAGGCACGAACGTCAAAAATACGCATTTATAGGCGCTATAAAAACACTATAAAAGCCCTTCTTAGCCTCTAATTCATGCTCATTTATCAAAGTGGCGCGATAGGAGCGCAAAGAACAAAATAGGCATTTGCCTAAAATCCGGTCTCTGGTCATGAGATTACATACAATCCGTACTGGATGAATAATGTATCTCACAATACGGCATGTTATGACATGGCATATAATGCCACTTTTGCATTGATCTTCATGTCGTTCATGTTATGTAATGCGTGGATGTCGCGACACAGCACGTCATTAAGACTATTTCATGCCTGTTCACTAAGACAAGTTGTCAATTATTCTGCTAATTTACGAATTTCATGACATCACGTGTTCTGTGAGGACGTCGTCTATGCCAGTGATGTATTGTTGTCATGATATACATGCCATGTCATTCATGTCATCACATACTGATATTTGTAATTAATGGATATTGTTATAGCGGTACGTGCAAAGACGTCAGTCATAGTATATGATTAGGGCTCCGTGTTTTCGGAGTTTCCTTTTCTTGAATTTCGGAGGGTGTTTTTCGGAGTTTATTTTTTTGACGGAAAGTCGGCGTTTATCGGAGTTTATTTTTCGTAAATCCCCAATTCTCCGAAATTCGGAGATAAATTTTGCAATATTCTCAATACTCCAATGTCTTAGATGAAATGATATCTCACACGAAAACATCACAACTCCCGAAGCGTATTGTAGTTGTCTGGAAGGTTTGAACGCAAAGACGCATATACAGACAGGCACACATACTAGTATTTGCGTTTTACAACCTTAAAGCTTGTTAGTAGGAGAATTGCCCGAGGGGCTCGTCCGAGCCCCTCGGACAATTAAGCCAAGGCAAGCTTAGGAGACATTGTGTGGTTTCTTAACTGGCTTGTAATCATTCTCACTTAAATTGAAAGAAATTAAGTGGAAGAAAAAATTACCCTTTCCGTCGGTGGAAACCGAAGGTTGTGGGTTCAGATCCACCGACGGAAAGGGTGATTTTTCGCCCTCTTTAATTTCTTTCAATGCAAGTGAGAATCATTTAGTATGGTTAAGAAACCACAAATAATCTTCCTTATGCTTTCCTTGGCTTAACTGTCTGGCGGTTTCATTAGTTGTGTATATTAAAGCTTGTTGTAATACACGGGAGCACGCTTTACGAGGGCCGTATATTCGATGTCGCTTGGACCCGCCACGGGGGTCTAGAGGTTACGGGGCTGGACTGCCTGACCCGAAGGACTGCTGACCCGGGATCGAATCCCGGCCGCGGCGGCCACATTTGCGATGGAGGCGGAGATGCTTGAGGCCCGTGTACTTGGATTTAGGTGCACGTTAAGGAACCCCAGGTGGTCTAATTCCCGGAGCCCTGCACTACGGCGTCCCTCATAAGCATATCGTGGTTATGGGACGTTAAACCTTAACAATCATTGTCGGTGTCGTCTGGCGTGCTCCACTGCCGCCAGGGGACCGCGTATCGAGATGTCTCGCGCTTCCGAAGGCCCTACATACGTCTCTCATCCCGTGCGCAACAAGTGTTAAATGCACGATGGGTGCGGTCTACGAGATACTGTTGAGGTGAGATAAGCTTTATATCGGCCTCACCGGCCGATGTGTCAATGACAGCTTAGAACATGCCCTTCCGATAAAGAACGGAACAGGGTCGTGTTGGCCGTTAAAATCGGAGTTTATCGGATAAATCCGAATTTTCGAGATATTAAATGCGAAACATTTCTTAGCGAACTTCTGCGACTTTGAGCGTATCTATCTATCTATCTATCTATCTATCTATCTATCTATCTATCTATCTATCTATCTATCTATCTATCTATCTATCTATCTATCTATCTATCTATCTATCTATCTAGCCGCCTACAACCTTTGTGCTCTCCTGGCCGTTTCGTTACTGGGATTTACACCAAATTGGTAGGGCGTAACATGACTTTATGACGACATAAATGGGCAGGCCATAACCTGAAATCATGATATCTATGTCATGAACGACATGATTTACATGCCACTATTTTGGTGCTTTTGCTACCGTTTCGTTAGTTTGCTATATACCAAAGTTGGTATGGCGTGACAAGAGGGTATGACGAACATAAGTGGCAGGTGCCAACGTACAAATCATGACACGCATGTCATGTACAGGATGATTTACGTGCCACGCTCATGGTTGCGCTTGCGGCCGTTTCGCTATCTTGATAGATACCAAAATTGGTATGGAGTGACAAGAGTGTATGAAGAAACATAAGTAACAGGTCCTAACGTGCAAATCATGACACGCATGTCATGTACAGCATGACTCACGTGCCACGCTCATGGTGCGCTGGCGGCCGTTTCGCTAGCTTGATATACACCAAATTGGTATCTCGCGACGTGACTGTGTGACGAACACAAATAACAGGCGTTAACATGAAAAATCATAACACGTATGTCATGCACAGCACGAGTTACGTGCCACGCTCATGGTGCGCTGGCGGCCGTTTCGCTAGCTTGATATAGACCAAACTGGTATTGCGCGACGTCTGGGTGGCGAACATAAATAACAGGTGGTACACTAAAGCATGACATGCATGTCATGTAGATATGATTAGGACGCCACGGTCATGGTGCACTCTCGGCCATTTTGTTAACTGGATATATACCTAAATGGTATGGCATGACCGGAGTGCCGAACATAAATAGCAGGTCACGCATCCTATATATGTAGCAGAATATATGTTTCGTTAGCAGGTATATACCATATTGTACACGCATGCATGTATGACAATCTCGCGATATATGGCGAAGTAGATGTCCCGACATGAATGGACTTCATTAGCCTCAATGACAAAGAACCACGAGTATGCAGCTCTTTGCTGGCGCTTCGGCAATACATCGATTGCCACACTGTGGGGGATCTGCCGATTTTTTTTTTTTTTTACCCGGCGAGTGTTTATCGGTTTATTTTTTCGGATTTATCCCGAAAACACGGAGCACTATCTATGATGCATCCATGTCCTGACACGCATGCCGTGGCATACATATAATTTATTCGTGGTTCGTCAGCATGTACAGACGGGTCCGCTGTTAAAGGGAATACTTGCCTGCTAGGTGTGTCCGGATTTGGCTCTCCTGCAAGAGCATAGTCGCTTAGACTTGCAAAAAATACTGGTGGTTGACAGCTCTGACTCCTTTTGACAGACATATGCCGTGCACAAACAATCTTTCCATGACTACTTGCCGTTAGGGGGTCAACCAATATGAAAGGTGCTCATTTGAGTGTTCCCTTTAACAGTGGACTGTAGTGTACAGGGGTGGCCAAAAGTTCCCAGGCCGCAACGCCGGCTGAGGAGCAGCAGCTCGCTGCTATCGGGGCGCTCTCATCGCAATCACGCCTTGGCGCACGCTGGCGTCGAGCGTGTGCGTGAAGGGTGAGGGGGTACCCCTCTCCATTCTTGCTCTCCTTGATTAAGAAAGCGACGTAACACTTGGTGCGTCATGTTCCCTCACTGTCCGCTTGTCGATGTTTTACTACTATGCAGCGTGTAGCGAGGCGGCAGTCTTACTGAAAACTGACGCATCATGATTGCGGCCACATTTAGCTAGGCACACATACATTACCGTGGTTTCGGCTTCCTGGATAACAATATCGTGCGTTTAACTTTCCATTGGCACTGCGGTGTTTCTATCAGCCGTCTTCGCAGGCCTTTCGCTGCATACGAGCTTGGTCGGAGCCCGAAAGTATTCAGACGAGCTTGTGTTGGGGCTAGTTGGAACATCTTAGTGGAATAAGCAGCGCTGCACAGTAGTAGTTTATACCAAGCTTCCTTATGAAGGAGAGCCACAGAGAGAGAGGGGATACGCCCCCCCCCCCCCTTCCACGCACACGCTGGACGCCAGCGTGCGCCAAGGGTGATTGCGATGGCAGCGCCCCGATAGTAGCGAGCCGCTGCTCCGCGGCCCGGGCGTTGCGGCCTGGAAACCTTTTGACCACCCCTGTACATACTTACAGCTTGGTTAAAATTGTAGACACATTAACATGATGGGAACTTGTGCATGTTATGCCGTGGTATGCATGCCATGTCATTGTATTAACTTATGCATGCATGTCATCCATACTGCCACGTGGTAGTGACGGTGATGAAGCAAACATAGCCACTACTGTAGAAGGCATGGGCGTAGACAAGGGGGAGGGGGGTTCAACCCCCCCCCCCCCGAAATTTTTGAGTTTTGCTGGCGTATATATATATACACGCACACATACAAACGCACGCACGAACATACATAAGGTATGGTTGAACCCCCCCCCCCCCCGAAAAAAATTTCTGGCTACGCCCTGTTAGAAGGTTACAACAAAAAAATTCGGCAGATCCCACGCACTGTGGGAATCGATGTAATGCGAAGCAGCCAGCAAAGAGCTGCATACATCGCCTTGTTTGTCTTGAGCCAAATGAAATCATTCATGCCATGGCATCTAGTCCACCATATATCACATGTTTGCCATGCACGCATGCATGCACAATCTAGTGTACACCACGCCAATGAAACGCATATTCTGGTATATAAATGCATGACTGTCGTTTATGTTCATCACGCACTCGTGTCATGCCATACCAATTTTGGTATATATCACGTTAACAAAACGGCCGGAAGCGCACCATGACAGTGGCATGTAAATCATACCGTACATAACATGCAAACATCATTCGCATGTTAAGACCTCTCATTATGTTCGTCATACAGTCACATCGCGCAATACCAATTTTGGTGTATATCAATCCAGCGAAACGGCCACGAGTGCGCCATGAGCATGGCATGTAAATCATGACGTACATTTCATGCATGTCATGATTTACATGTTACCACCTCTCATTTACGTTCGTCATGCAGTCGCTTCGCGCAATAGCAATTTTGGTGTACATCGAGCTAGCGGAAGCGGCCGCGAATGCATCATGAGCGTGGCAATTAAATCATGACATACATGGCATGCATGTCATGGTTTCATCTTACCAACTGTCATTCATGTTCTTCATACAGTCACATCGCGCAATACCAATTTTGGTTTATATCAATCTACTGAAACTGCCGCTAGCGCATCATGAAGCGTGGCATGTAAATCAGGTCGTACATGACTTGCATGTCATGATTTTATGTTACCACGTCTCACTTACTTTCGTCATACAGTCGTGTCGCGTAACACCAATTTTGGTGAATTTCACACAAGCGAAACGGACGCGAATGCACCATGAGCGTGGCATGTAAATCATGACATACATGTCATGGATGTCATGGTTTTCGTGCTACCACCTGTTATTCATGTTCTTCATAAAGTCACATCGCACAATACCAATTTTGGTGTATATCAATCTAGCGAAACGGCCGCGAGTGCGCCATGAGCGTGGCATGTAAATCATGTCATACATGACATGCATATCATGATTTTCATGTTACCACGTGTCAGTTATGTTCGTCATACCAGTTTTCGTATGTATCTCTTCATTTAAACGGCCGCGAGCGCCCCGAGATCGTGTCATGTAAACCATGCTGCACATGACATGCGCGTCATGACTTGCAGGTTAGGACCTGTCATTATGTTCGTCTGAACTCTTGTCACGCCGTACCAATTTTGGTATATATGAAATTAACGGAACGGCCGCAAGAGCCCAAAGGCCGTGAAATGTAAATCATGCTGTTCATGACATGCGTGTCATGATTTTTTTTTCATGATATGACCTGTCATTTATGTTCGTGATAAGGCCATGTTATGACACACCAATTTTGGTATACATCTGATTAACGAAACGGCCAGGAGAGCACAAAGTCGTAGGCGGCTAGATAGATAGATAGATAGATAGATAGATAGATAGATAGATAGATAGATAGATAGATAGATAGATAGATAGATAGATAGATAGATAGATAGATAGATAGATAGATAGATAGATAGATAGATAGATAGATAGATAGATAGATAGATAGATAGATAGATAGATAGATAGATAGATAGATAGATAGATAGATAGATAGATAGATAGATAGATAGATAGATAGATAGATAGATAGATAGATAGATAGATAGATAGATAGATAGATAGATAGATAGATAGATAGATAGATAGATAGATAGATAGATAGATACGCTCAAAGTCGCAGAAGTTCGCTAAGAAATGCTTCGCATTTAAAACCAAAAATGCAAGCTCCGCTCACAGACCTGCGGCGCGCCTCCTCCTCACCTGTGAGACAGTCATTGCTATGGCTGGTTTCCGTTCAAACCTTAAGTGCTTTTTCTCGGCGCATGTAAACACTACTCACGTTGAGAAGTAAGGCTTCTTCGTTGCTACCTCAAACATTACGGTGTCAGCGATGTCAGAGTCTCTGAGAAATTTATCAGGGCATTCTTGTTTCTTACCTAAAACCAGCGACACAAACCTGGGCTGACCTGACGACACACCTGACGACACAAACCTGACAAACCCGACGAAACCTGGGCTTAAGATAGGTTACCTGTCTGAAAAAAACATGTAAGCGCTATTGTCGGATTCCGTCTGCAATATCTCTGCAGGATGGGCTGCAAAGGATGTTAGCGAAGCTGACATTTTAAGTGCGGAGCGCTTTAGGAGCTCGGCTTGTCGTTCATTCATGCGCCTCATGTGGCGTGATCACGCTCACAGTAAATCACTCAATACCGGCACAAAAAGGCTGTCAATGCTCAAAATCGGGTTAAAATGAACGAACGGGGTCTAAAATAATACAATTAGCAGAAAAAAGTCACAGTTTTGCCACAAGGGCGCTACCACCTCGTCAGGCGTGCGACTGCTCCTCCTAC
Organism: Rhipicephalus sanguineus; assembly: GCF_013339695.2. Lineage (NCBI taxonomy): Eukaryota > Metazoa > Arthropoda > Arachnida > Ixodida > Ixodidae > Rhipicephalus > Rhipicephalus sanguineus. The sequence continues at coordinate 154,002,403 of NC_051177.1, read as the reverse complement.
CGATGCTTCGCCGGTGCCTTCGTCGCTACATCTTAAAGGGACACTAAAGGCAAATATTAAGTCGACGTTGATTGTTGAAATAGCGGTCCAGAAACCTCGTAGTGCTGCTTTTGTGCCAAGGAAGTGCTTATTTGAAATAAAATCACGTTTTAGTGGTCCGCATCGCGTTAGCGCGCTTCAAATCTCCCGCCTGAAAATACGACTCTCATACGTCACTGCTGCCGTGCCAACGTTGCCCGCTTTTACTGCGCGGCCGCCGACACTAGTAGCAGCCGAGCGGAAGTAACGGGACTCACAGTAGCAACAACGGCACTGCGGCAAAGACTTGCTCGGATGGGCACATTCAAAGCCGTCACCAAGTTGCGGTTGGTCTCGTAATCTTCAGTACGAAAGTGCAGCGAGCACACACGCAGAGGTTTGGACTGTTTAGCACACTGGCGCAATGGCATGACACTAAGCCACTTCGAGCGTAAGGGTTCATTCCGCGGCACCAGTGAAAAGACACACCTGTTCCTTGCTGCAGCACTGGCGTTGTGCACCATTCGGGCATCCGGCAATATCACACGCATGCGGCATTTTGTCGAACTTTCTGTCAGAGCGACTTTCACGAGCGCGCAAAACACTCACGGCAGTACGCGATCCCGAAACTACCACTGAGACGGGCGAGGCACAGTTCAGCGAAAACGGAACCTTTGAACCACGCGCGCCGTTCCCCATGGCAACGCCACGGAGGTTTTGTTTTCATGAATCAAGCGGAACCGAACAAACAGCATTTATTACGTCTTTTGATGCTCGGAATGTTTTTTTTACTGCTGCTAGTTTGATTACTAGTGATTATTGTAGGCCGACTTCCCTACGTCATCGGGATCACTTCGAAAATGTCCCACTCGTGGCGCTCATCATGTGATACATTTAGCTTAATTTCTCGGTAAGTAGGGCACTGCGGTTGATAATATTGCCGTTTTAGAAGTTGTCATACATTGGACTTTCACTCTGACATAAAATGTTATTTGCCTTTAGTGTCCTTTAGGGGGAAGCAACCTGACGGAACTCGCTGCATACAACAGGTATCTCAATTGCAGTGACGAGCAGCAAGTCGGTAAAGCGCAGCGAAAAGTAGCGCGCATGTCGCACATCGAGTTTTTGAATCTCCCTAACAAGATTCTACCCGTGCCGGAGAAACCCTAGATGCGTACATCACATTGAAGTCATCGACGCTTTGGTAAACGGAGCAGTGGGAAACTCTACGAACGGGAATCGCTGGGCACTTCCTCGCACTTCCTCAAGTTTCACAATAGTGGAGCTGCCATACGTTTTTTTTTCTGAGAATGTAATCGAGTAAAGATGAAACGCCCTAGTGGGCGAACTTGTGTCCCCTATGAGTTGTATTCACTGAGGACACGCCCACACTGCCGCACGGGCTGTAGGAAGGGCATGAGCTGCCTCCGCTTCTGTCGGCCATGATCCTGGCCACTTTGTGAAGCTCTTTCGGTGAGTGGGGTGTCTCTGCCTCAGCTCGCGAAGCAACAGCTGACCTGTTCTGTTGCAGTCTCTGAAATCATCGTAAATTGCGCCGTCTATTGACGGAGCAATAGGTCACGGCGAAAAAAAACAACGTCAGCTTTTAGGGACTTCGTTCAGCCATCTATAACCAAACGCAAGAATTGTTGCAAGAAGTTGTTGCCGATTGGTTCGCCGCATTATTCGCTCTCACATCAACAAAAGTACTAACTACGAAGTGTACAGCGCTCATTTCATTGCTGTTGAGTACCAATTTGTTTCAAAAATGTTACAACTGACGCATTTTATGCTTCAGAGCGTCCGTGTTGTTGTCCCGTCACCACGCCGCTGGAGAAGGGCAGTTAAATTTCTGGTTGGCTGGGGTGTTCACGTTTGCGCAGCCGCATTTTATTGTTTGTAAACGACACCAATACATAATGCCAGCGTGCACTGGCGCAGTTGCATTTTTTCGCGCCGCTTGCGACGTCTCTCCTGTAAAACGTTCGCCTGAGACTTGCCTCGGTGACTTTGCTTCTCACTTCAAGAGGCGGCGCTGGCGTACTACGAGATCTGTAATACACTTGTATTACTCACTTGCAGGAAAGCCATCCTATTTGGTGGACGAGACAAACCCCAAGTGGCCCGAGTCTTTGGGAGGCTACGAAAGCACCCTAAGAATCTTGATGTGGGAAATTTTCACCCT